>NW_028245114.1:992500-1200000 GCF_964263255.1 Lissotriton vulgaris
ACGGGAGCTATATTCTAATAAATGACCACAGCTGTTGTGGCATGGTGCCAGGGAAAGCCTATCTCGTGAGCGTTAGTTCCATGGTCACTTGCTGTATGCAAGTATTGTATCCAAACAGCACTCCAGATACGGAGGCGGCAATATGGCCTTCTTTGAATATCTCTTCTATTGGAATTGATACTTTAAGCAGAATGAAGTCTGTTCTTTTACAGACAACTGTGCCTTTGACCTCGTCCAGAGAAACGTATGATCTGCAAGTTGCAAGGACAACGGCAGAGATACATTCCCTTTAATCAACAAATTGCCCCGTGCATTTAGTAGAAATGCTAAGCCAAATCCTAAACATGTCAGATACCAGTGGCATCGCACATGTATTTAAGACAATTTTTTCGGGACTGTTAACACCCTTCGAAACAGTTCTGGGCATTTTTCCCAATTTTGTCCATTCTGTCTTTGGCGGCCTACCTCTACTTTTGGGACTTGTACCAGGAATTTTATTTTTGATAATTCTGCTTCGATATGGCAAGCCAAGTCGCAGACAAGACTCCAGCAACGATGGAAGAAACAATCCTAGCCATACGCTATCGGGACCGCATAACTAAAGTCCTCGGATTAGCCCGGCTAAGAGATCTGAATATGACCTGGTTTCTTTCATTCAGACCTATCTGGCAAAATTGCATCTTACCTGTGCTTCGATGTATGCTATGCAGAGAAGTATGCATGTTGGACGTCTGTCTTACACTACCATCAGCAGTACCAATGGATACAGATACCTTGCTAAGTCCTGTAACGGCTCATGCATCGTGTTGTCCCCAGCGGCTACCCATTCTGATGAAGGCATTCATTGAGACTTCACCACTACGAGTATGTGGCAGTGGAGTACGAGATGAGAGCAGCATCACGCAGGTACAACCTTCTGTGAGCATTGCTGATCCTGACATCGATGATAGCAATCATTCTCACACATGCACTGTTTCGGCATTTTCAAACTTGGTCGAACTTTCACCTGATGTCGTAGACCAATTTTTTGCGAGTCTGTCTGAAAGGATGTTCTCCCCTGAACAGAAGGAATAACTTTTTAAGCAACGAACACACAGCGTTCCATGAACTCTGAATTCGGCCTTCAGCTTTGATAAACAAAAGCTACTGAAAACATTTGGAACTATTTTTTCCCCTGAAAGCGAAATTCTTTTTTTTCCACTTCCAAAATATTTACCTTTTTCTGGCACATGTACTCTGCTTAAAGTAGAACTATTCTTAGAGAACAGAGCTTCTATTATTTGAACTCTAGAGACAATATATTACCTCAGCCTATAGCACTTCTTTTCTGTATTCAGAGCCATTTCATGTGTAATTTTCGCAATTCATTCAGCTGATATATATATGCATTTTAACTGAATGATACCACTGCTTAGAAAGCGTACAGTACCAATACTCATTTTCGTGTATTTGCCAAATACCATTTCAAATGCGATTTATGTATTTTGGGGTGGGTTGGAAAACACACATGCATCGTTATATGTTTACTATTGCTTAGTTTTAGTAATGATGGACATTAGATCGTGGAGTGGATGTTGTATTTCTATCTAGGACCCTAATTCTATATTCCTAATTTATGCCCTTATGTGGCTATAATAAATAATATCCTTATAAAGGCATGAGAATCATATCCATATTTAGTAGTAGCCCATGAAGTCCAAATTAAGCAAGGCTACTTCCCCAGACTCCTAGAAAGTACAACGAGTTCTGTAAACAAACCAAACCTCCAGCAACCTGGGAATTCCCCTTGCTCCTGTTTTGATTTGTCCTAGAACTCCTGAGAGCACTAAGAGAACGGCCAGTTCTTAGTGACATCTTTATTGACGTCTTATGTCCAACCTTACGTCACCTTTCAGGTATAAATATACCAACGTTGCCTTAAGCAAACACACGGTGGTGGTTTTGGAACAGAGCAGCTATCTACTTGCCCGAGAACCCAGCTGATGCGAGAGCCCACGGACGCCGCCCCTCCCTTTTGACGCACTGAGAGAGATGCTGTCTTTTCTCCTGCCGAGAAATCCAGCTCCGGTGTTTCCAGATACCCTGCGGGTTGCTGGGATATCGAGTCCTGAGAGAGAGATACCAGACCTCCTGCTTTCTATTACCCAGGTACGGAGCTGACTAAACCCTTAAAGAGAATTCTTGATTCAGATTCTTGGCAAAACCAACTTAACTTAAACTGCTACTTACTTACTCCTTCCCACGTATTAGGCTTAGGTCAGGTATACCGGGGTAGGCGTATTTAGAAGCACCAGTTGAGTACATTAGTCAATGTATTTATGTATGTATATATTTTATCTATTTTAAAGTATCATATGGCTAAGAAACCATATCCATGCTTTTACAGTATTATTTCATAATACTCCTTTTACTGTACGCACTTTACTATAAGTATTGCAATTGTGGCAATTCATTTCTCTTGCATGAGAAATAAGACTGCTCAATAAATAACACCTTTTATTGCAAATGCCCGTCTCTCTATTCTCTGCACTCTGGTGAAACTAAGTATGCACAATTGACTGAGTGAAATAGCTGTCTATGGTTTTCACACGATTCTAGAGATAGTCTCTTATTCTGAGGGAGCAAATTTGTCATGTTTTATGGTTCTCAGAAGCTAATCCCTTCTTGTCTATCCAGGGAAGTTAAACTCCTCCTTGTTTATTCGAGAACGTTTCTAGTGACCTCTGAGATAGCTGGCAAAACTAATTAAGTCTAATATAGTCAGTAGAGACCTAGATGACCTCAGTCCTACGTCTACACTGCTGTTTATATTATTCCAATGCGCAGAGCCTATTGGGAATATAGGAACTACACTACAGTTCTACATTCTGTCCATCAATTGTTGTTTTTGCATTTGTCACCCCGAGTGGTATGGGTATGCTCAGACGTGAGTCCCATGCTCTCCACACCACTGGAGTCAAGCTATCCAGGCTGATGATGGCTGATAGCCAGAAACCGGTCCTTGGATGCTTGACCTCACTTGCGTGGGTGTCCAATGCAGAATAAAAATATAGGGCCTCATTCACAGAACTAACTTAAGACAAAATCCTAAATTTACTACTTTTAGTATTCACAGAAGTTAGGATTTTGTCTTAAGACAGACTTAAGACAGGCTTAAGTTAGGATTTTGTCTTAAGTCTGTCTTAAGACAAACTTAAGACAAAATCCTAACTTCTGTGAAAACCAAAAGTAGTCAATTTAGGATTTTGTCTTAAATTAGTTCTGTGAATCGGCCCCATAGCACTTAGAATTCTCGGTGCTATACCCTTAGTCCCTATGTTTTGGGCTCTTCTCAGTCACAGGCCCTTGCCCCACCCACACAAGTGAGGTATCATTTTACTCGGGAGACTGAAGGGAACACTGTGGGGTAGGACAATTGTGCCGGCACGATGATGTCACCCAAAAATATGTGGAAAATTTGTTTTTTTAGCAAAATTTGAGGAGTGCAGGGCATTCTGGGTAGGAAAACATTGGATTCCCCAGGGTGTCTAGTTTTCAGAAATGTGTGGGTTTGTTAGGTTTCACTAGATGGGGGCGATCCCGAGTCCAAACCCCCAGGTGCCCCCCCCAAATCAGGTAGTTTTGTTATAGATAATTTTTTAGTCTCCACCGTACGATTTGGCCTTTTCCTGTTGCAGCCACTATGCCTACCCACACAAGTGAGGTACCATTTTTATTGGGAGACCTGGGGGAACGCTGGGTGGGAGGAAATTTGTGGATCCAAGCAGATTCCAGAACTTTCCCACACAGAAATTTGAGAAAAAAGTGATTTTTGTCAGCTAAATTTGAGGTTTGCAGGGGATTCTG
The DNA here is from genome assembly GCF_964263255.1 of Lissotriton vulgaris. Lineage (NCBI taxonomy): Eukaryota > Metazoa > Chordata > Amphibia > Caudata > Salamandridae > Lissotriton > Lissotriton vulgaris. The sequence goes on from NW_028245114.1 coordinate 996,347, forward strand.
GGTAGGAAAATGTTGGGGAACTTACACAAGCCATACCTCACTGGACTCCCCCGGGTGTCTAGTTTTCAGAGATGTGTGAATTTGGTAGTTTTGCGTAGATGGCGGCCGAGCACGGGGCCAAAAACTCCTCCTTGCAAAACCAGGTCAGTTTGTGATAGGTAATTTTGATGTCGCCTCAATAGGTTTTGGGCCCTTGCCTGTCCCGAATACTTGACCCACCCACACAAGTGAGGTAGCATTTTTCTCGGACAACTTTGGGGAACGTGGGGTGGGTGGAAATTTGTGGATCCACGCAGATTCCAAAACTTTCCACCACAGAAATGTGAGGAAAATTTTCCCTTTGGCTGTGCCACGCTGTGGCACTAAGTTAAGGAAGGTCTATAGCCAAGTGACAAAATCAAAATGTGTTTACATGGAGATCATGGTTGATATAGCTTACATATGAAATTGAGAATGGAAAGTCCAACTACATATAGATAATCTCAAACAATGAAATATTCTCATTTGATTTTATTGGTATATATTATATATATTTATCAATTCTTGTAAGATTTACATATTTTTTATATATTCTTTTTGTGTTTTTCTCTTCTGTTTTTCGTTTATTTTCTTATAGTTGTTTTTCAATATAACAAAAGTCAGTTAAAAGCATACGAGAAAAAATATATACATAACCAATAGACATGAGACTGAACAAAATGTTGAAGGCAAAGCGGTAGATGTCACAACGCGCGTTTCGGCTCTTGAGCCTTCTTCAGGTTACCGTCTATTGCTAAAAATTTGTGCGAACTCAAACCTAATTCTTGGCTAGGATGTGAAGGGTCAGTCGATGTTTAGGGTTTCTTGATATCTTCAGATGCAGGTAGATCAAAGCGAAGAACATATATGTTGTAGCTGTCAGCGGATGGAGGTGATATCTAGGAGTCACTAGATGAGTTCCTGTCCGTTATCTACAGTTTATTGGCACTGGGAGTAGTATAGGAATGAACTTGCTGAACATGAAAATAAAGATGTCTATGAAGTTTCTTGTCACCTTTAAATTATGAGGCAAATGGATGACGAGGATAAACGATAATAGCATCAAAGGAATTGTTCATTATCTGGGGATAGGCAAAGAATTGCTTCCCGGGAGTTGGGATCTGTGTAATAATTAATGTTCATATTGCCATATCTGCTGAGAGTGGCTGAAAGTTTCTAACTCCCGGTATTAAGAAGAAAACGACCGCCCGTGACTGAGGACGCTGGATACAAAACCTGTGCTAGTTTACCCACTCTGTGGCACTTTCAGAGCACAGGAATGCAACATATTTCCTTGAATGTGTCGCATTCCTGCGCTCTCCCCTGCGCTGACGCACAAACAGCTGCCAAGCGCCGACGCAGGCACCCTTGCACCATGGTGCAAGGGTGGTGCAAGGGGCCTCCATTGGGAGATTGTTTTTGTGCTGGAAGGGGCACCTTCCTTTGAAAGAGGAAAAAACGAGGAGAAATGAAAACATTTCTCCTGGTTGCGCCTCTCTACACCACCTCTAGAGTGGCGCAGCATTCAGACGCATCTCCAGAGTTACGATTTTCGTGAATCTGGAGATGTGGCTTGTTGTATGGGTGTTGCGCGGGAACACCCACAGCAAAACCCATTGAACGTCCCTTCAACGCAAAGTGCTTCGTGTGAAGGGGCCGTATTTACAAGGAGAGGAAAAGTCACGCAGAGTGGCTTTACGTGTGCTTGTAAATATGGAGGAGCCCCCTGTGCCACCAGTACGTCACAAAAAGTGATATACTGGAGGCGCAGGGGGCTTGTAAATCTGCCCCTCTATATTTTGTTCCCATTTTAGAAATACATAGGTGTCTTTCATTCCGATTTTTATGTATACGTTTTCCCAAATTAATTGCTATATACCCTGAACATAATGAAAAACCATTGCAAGATGCTGCTCAGTTATTGGCTCTGGGTTCATCGGGTTCTTGGTGAAACTACAAGTCCTATATATCCCCACAACCAGAAAGGTGCAGCGGATGTAACGGTATATCGCTTTCAAAGAGCTGTCACAATTAGAAGAAGTTACAGGTGAAAAACTTGGCACAAATGGCAGTTTTTTTCGACTAATTTTCAATTTTTCCTATACTTAACTGTTAGTTTCTATAAACAATCCTTGAAGGATCTACACAAATGACCCCTTTCTTGATTCAAATATCTGTCGGCATTACTAAAATGTATAGCTTTCCAGGATCCACTATTGCTTTCATACCCATTTCTACCATTAACTGGAAGAAGGTTGAAAGCACAAAAAATAGCAAAAATAGGCTGTGTCCCAGTAAAATGCCAAAACTGTGTAATAAAATGTTGGTTTTCTGACAAAAGTCTGTTAGTCCCTAAAAGCTGGTGAAATTGTGATTCCAGCCCCACAAACCCTTTGTTGAAACCTTTTGCAGGGAAAAAAAATGCTTTCAATTGCAGCACTTTCTTCCCATTTAAAAAAAAATATATATTGCTGTATTTTGGATAATTTCTGGGTCCCCTCCAGGGGAATCCACAAACCCTGGGTACCTTTAGAATCCCCATGATGTTGGAAGAAAAGGATGAAAATTTGGCGTGGCTACCTTATGTCAGTGGTTCCCAAACTTTTTCAACGCATGGCGCCGTTGGCCACGGCTTCCTATTAGGCTAATTTTGTTTTATGGGTGGATGGCCTCGGGAGTACTTCCACTTTTCTCCATGAAAATAATTGGGATAAAGTTGGGTCATGCACCCCATGACATGCCTAACAGTCATGGGGTACTCCTGTAGTGTAAAATGGGATGGAACACCTAGTTCAGTTGGGATATTTACACACACAATAAATGTCAATTCTTTTATAAGAAGAAACACTTTAGGAAGATGTACTTTATAACTTTAGGAAGCCAAAATGCACCACAGGTCACCACAAACATTGTGTGGGTGTTGGAAAAAATGAAGCCACACAAATGAGGTAACATTGAATTCAAGCATTTAAACAGGTAGGGACGCCAAACTGAATATGCCTTCTAAAACAACCAGCTCCACCAACTGTACCAGAAGGCGGCAATTCCCACCTCCTCCTTTGTGTAATAATGAAAGGAAATTGAAGATGGAGATGTTCCAAAAAACAGACTAACCAGAGAAGTTTTTGCATGGTCCATAAGAGGAGCCGCTATCCAGACCCTCATCCCGAAACAGCACACACCTTTGCGTTTTAAAATACTCGAGCGTTATGCTGCTAAAGTAAATAATATATTTATTCGAATTAACACCCAACAACTGATAGATAATCCAGCAAAAGAAATATTAGAAGGAATAGCGCATATGCCCTAAGCATTGTTTATCCCACACCCTTGAAACATTTGTCTAATTCTCCCTATGCTGCTCTTGGACTTAACTATACGCTTATAACGCGGCCTGCTTGCCAATGCATGCAGTACCTTTCCACAGACCTGTCACAGACTTTACGATCTTCAGTATAATGTCCCTTTAAGCAGCCTGCCTCCCAGCACGCCTCCTATAACTCCCATCCCTCTCACTAAGGGGCGCCTACATGCACTGTGTACCGCTGCACTTTTGTGCAACTTGGTCTGGGCACTTTGCTCCTAGAATCCAGAAGCAAACGTCACCTCGCACAGGAATATGAGTATGTTGCAACTAATAGGGAGAACGGAGACTAGAGACCTGACACATTACGTGGGATATTTTATTTCCAAACGAAGACTAATACTAATCAAGAAGCCATACAATGTAAAATACATTTGTCAGAAACAAGTACACTGTGATCATTTTCTGCCTCGAGGCAGCAGCTAGTCAATTTCCAGCTTGTTAATTCCTGTAGGTCCCACTCATGAGAGGTGTTGCAATCTGTGCCAAACGAATGTAAAGGAAGCTATTAAATAATATGCTTACCTATAATATTGTTGTAGAGGCTTTGACGCAACTTCTTAGGAAAGGTGTGTCTTTCGTTTGGTTGAAGGAACACGATGTAGCTTTTGAGAATGTCAAAGTATTCAGTTATGCGCTCTTAATAAAGAGTGCTCTGCTGCCATCTGGTGGATAAAGAGGTTTCATGCTTTTACCAAATAACTCACATTTCTGTGATGTTACCGGCAATTTATGGTTTGAAATCGTAATTCTGAAACCTTTGGAGCGCGTCGCCCCTGGATAGCCTGGAGGGCGCACCAAGGAGCTGCTGCGCACAGATTGGGAACCACTGCCTTATGTGGTCAAAAAGTTACTGGGTCCTAAGCGCAAACCACCCCAAATAGCAAAAAAAATCGTTAGCATAGGTGTGGAAACGGCCTAGCAGCGTAGGGGTTAAAGGCGAGAATACACCCATCAAACCACGTGAATTTAGCGCTCTTCTTGAACAACAGTCTTAGTGGTGAAGACAGGCTGGCAAAATTAGGAACAAACGTTGAGCAAAACTCAGTCAACCCCAAAAAGGATCACACTTGGTCTCTGTTCTCAGGTATAGGTGCCTTCACGATTCTTTAATTTGCATTTTTCCTTCTTTATCACCAATCCTGCATCCTGGAGTCGCTGCAAGACTTTCCATAACTGCTTGTCGTGGACTTGTTGGTCCTTTCCATAGATATCATCCTGAAAAATAAGAACTTTAAGCAATCCATCCAGCACCTTGCTCATAACCCTCTGAAAATAAGCAGCAGCAGATCCTAACCCAAAAGGTATACGAATAAATCTGAAAGCACCTAAAGGAGTCACAAACTATATTAAATGTCATGAATCTGGATGAAGCAAAACCTGGTGGTAAGCAGAAGACAAATCCATGACACTGAAATATGTTGCATTCTTGATAAGAGCAAGAGTTTCTGAGATGTTTGGAAGAGGCTGTCTATCAACCCAAATATGCTTGTAAAGTCCACGCAAGTCCACACACATGGGGATCCCTTTACCCCCATTCTTAGAAGCCAAAACAATCGGGGCCAACCACTCCGAACACTCAATCTCTCCAATGATGCCAGCTCCCAATAACATCTTCAACTCATGACTTAAAGGAGCCATCATCGTGTGTGGTAACTTCCTCACTTTGCTAACGAAAGGCTGAGCCCTTGCTTCAAAATGATTTTATGCACAAACATTTTTAGCAATCCAAAATCATCACTAAAGACTTTTGGAAACTATGAGCACACATCCACTGACAATTGAACACTGACTAGACAAAAGAAAACTTTTTCCGGTGAGTTGGGGTTTAAGGGGGTCCCCATATCCCTTTGGTGTCTCCATCCTAGTAGGTTATCACCTCTTTTTGAGTCATATATGTTCCCTACAGTTTCCCTGTCTCTGAATTGTATTCTCCTTACCACATAACCCAAGACATCAATCTTAACACCACCATAACCTACGGGATTGATGTCAGGTGGGAATAACTCAACCTTATCTTGACCAAATACAACCTCCCAATTCACGAACCATAGTATATGGCGAACTGGGAGGATCACTTCCGGACTTTGTATGCTGGGAATAATGCCGATTCGGAAGGGGAATTGGGCAGGGAGCTGTTGTTGAATTCCATCCCGCAAATTAATGGCGACGATTTTACCATGAAGGAGGTCTCTGCTGCGATTCACAAACTGGCAGCAGGGAAAGCACCGGGGCTGGACAAACTCCCGGGCGACCTCTTCAAGCATGAACCCACAATATGGGCTCCGTATTTGTTGGTTATTTATAACGCGATCCAGAGGGGCATGTCGGTACCAGGTACTTGACTGGGCGCAGAGATTGTCCCTATTTTTAAGAAGGGTTCACCTCTGCTCCCAGCCAACTACAGGCCTATTAGCCTGATCGATGTGCCCCAAAAGATCTTTGGGAGGCTGATCCTTGATCGCCTCCTAGAGTGGATGGAGGAGGATTCCATATTGAGTGATTACCAGGCGGCGTTCAGAAAGAACATATCTACAGTTGATCAAATCTTTCGCGTGTCCCTGCTGTTTTGGAAAACTGTCACAATCGAAGGGGGGAGTCTATATACGGTTTTTGTGGACCAGCGTGCGGCCTTCGACTTGGTGCCAAGGGGCAAGCTATGGTCCGTGCTTGCGCAGATGGGGATTAATTCCCATGTCTTGAACATTCTAATACGGCTTCAACAGGAGAACTTCGCACGAGTAAGGTGTGGGAGGAATGGACTGTTGTCTGCTAAGTTCCCCGTTGGCAGGGGGGTAAGACAGCTCCTCAAATGGAGGCAGGAATTACTAGAAATGTTAAGGCTAGCAAAAGCGGGCAAAATACCTTGGTTCATCTCTATAAAAAAAGAGTTGGGAAAGCTGGGCATTTTGCAACTGTGGACTGACCCGGAGACAGCCTGTACTAGGGTCTCACGGAAGCACCTAGTTAAACCCTATTATTATAGTAAATTAAGGTCTTCTATACAGAGTGTGCAAAGTGGAACCCTAATTGATTCCTTTTTAAAAGAAAAAGATTTTTACGCATTTGAGTCTGTGCTGGATGACATTTTTCCTATTTTAACCAGAAAGCTGTACTTACAGTGGAGGTATGGAACTCTCTCTCTCTGTGCAGAGATGTGGGTTTTAACCATTGTTTGCAGGCCTATAGAATTCTAAAAACGGACTTATCCGCTATTATAGTGTTTGCTGTAGCAAAATCTTTGGTAGGAATTTTGTAACCAATGATTAATTTTAAAGCTTCTGTACATGCTTTATTGTATCACATTTTTAAAACCATTATATCAGATTTTTAATGATGAATTGTAAAATGAATAATTTTGAATGTGCTACTGTTCAATGGGTATTTTTATTATCTTGCTATTGCGTAGATTATTGTTTTTATGATGATGTCTGTATCGTTTGTGGCTAAGTCAGCCGAAATAAAGAGTATAAAGAAGAAAGATATGGCGAACCAGAATCAGCAAAACTAAGAACTGTGTGTCATATCAATCCAAACGTCACACTCTGGCATCTCCAACTGATCTCCATCAAGCACGCCATCCTCTCACACTCAACATGCACTTTAACATCGCGACACACACATGCGTAATGCCCCTTCTTGACACACGTATTGCACGTGACAAACCTCGCTAAGCAATTGGGGCTACTGGACAAGTGACTTTCACTCCCACATCTGAAACATTTAAAACCCCTCTTATTGCTTCTAGTGCCCACAGGTTCACCATCGAACAGTTTTTATCCACTTCTCTATGAACTGGCTTCTTTTGCTCGCCCCTTTCCACCCTCTTTCTTGATTTCATGGACAACCTTCTCCTCCAGGGACGTGTCTTTGTTCTTGTCCTCCCCCAGTTCTCGCGCCCACATATTGGTGCTCTCCGTACCCTCGACAATAGCTGAGGCCTCTTTCAAATCAGGATTCGTTGTGATGAGTTCTTGCTGAACCCTGACATCATGTGTGCACCGGACACTTTGATCTCTTACAAGAGAACCTGTGAGTTGTTCAAATTCACAAGTACGTGCTCGCGTTTTTAAAGTTGCTGCATACTTGCCAATGTTTTCTTGTCTGCCCTGTATCCTTGAGAAAACTTGTGTCTCTCCAACACAACATTGATTTTTGATCCAAAGTGTCTCTCCAGCATCATAACAGACATATCAAAAACATCGTCAGGTTCACCATTGCATCTAAGCTGTTTTATGGGCGCCAGTAGTAAGAAGGGATACCTTCCATCAAAAAATCCTGGTCGCAAAAGTGACAGCGCTGGTCGCAAACTGCTGGTCGCAATTTTGACAGCTTTTGACATGTCTGGTTTTAAACTTCTGGCCTTATTTTTGACAGTTTAAAGCCAGGACTGTTTAAGACCAGGCCTGAGCACTCCCGGACATGTCCATTTTTTGCTGCCAGCCAATCCATGGCATGTCCATTTTTGCTGACAGAGCTGCCAAATTTAAGGCCAGAAGTTTAAGACCAGGACTGTTTAATGCCTGGTCTTAAACAGTCCTGGTCTTAAACTGCGGACCTCAAACAAGTGACAGGTGGACCGTGTGTTGACAAGGGCCGGCAGGTGTCCCGGAAGGGGGCGTATGAGTCACAGGGGGCGGGTTGTTTTTTAGGGGTAGAGGCGTGGCAAAGCAGCCCTATAGCCATGTGTCCCTGTTGTGGTGTAGAGGTATACGCCTCTTTTAGGGGTGGTGATTTCTATGAATACATATAAGCCTTTGGCAGGAGCCTGTTGTAGCAAGCAGCCGCAGGACAACGTGAAGGGTCACCATGGCAGAAAGGAAGAGCTACAAACCACTTGAGAGAAAACATTGGTTTGGTGGCTCACAGATCCCCGTCAGTAGCTTTTACAGAACCAGACCTGCGGTAATGGAACATAATGCTCAACCAGGAGAACCTTCTGGCTGGGGGTTTGTTAAGCAATGGCCGAGCCGGGTGCCCCCGATTAAGCGTGACAGCAGCTCTAGCGAGTGTTCGAGTGACGGTTTAGCGTGTGAGCAAAGCATGCTCTTGGAGTTGGAGGATGAGGAAGAATCCATAGTTCCTCCTAATACACCCGTCTATGAAACCATGGATGTTCACATGACGAGTCCTCAGGAAGTAGGTGTGCAACAGCCTGGTACAAGCGTGGAAGCTGAAGGGTCCCCAATGGATATTAGCGACTCTCAAGATGTCGGAGCAGCCGCCGCGGGGTGTGAAAATGTGGAGGTGAGTTAAAATGTTAGGAGCAACCATTTTGCATAAGGATGTATTTTATTTCTTCAACTACCAAACTTTAATCTACTTTTGACCCCTCTAGAGAGCACCCGTTCCTAACACACCCATCTATGAAACCGTGGATGTTCACATGACGAGTCCTCAGGAAGTAGTTGTGCAACAGCCCGGTACAAGCGTGGAAGATGAAGGGTCCCCAATGGATATTACCGACTCTCAAGATTTCAGAGGCGCTGCAGAGGGTGGTGAAAATATGGTGGTAAGTCGAAAAAAAAAAAAGTTAGGAGTAGAGCCTTTACATGGAAGTTTGTTGTCTTTCTAACGCTAACGGGCTGTCAATATTTATCTTTTGAACCTAGGATGAAACACCGAAAAGAACTGATGCCCAGGGGCAGACTGCAAAAGGTCGCAGCTTGAATCTGTCTTGTATATGCTGTGCAAACCAGACGGGGAGTTCCACATATCCGGGGGCACCTATGTCTACGGAGTGTGAAGAGTGTTCCAAGAACGACGACTCTGAAAATCCAACGCCAGGGTTCACCAGAGTTGGGTTCACCGCTGATGACATATCAAGTGTTAAAGGTTTCGCAGCTGTGGTTGTATACACATGCGTCAAAAGGGACTATTACAGCCTGTGTTTCGGCCATCGTATTAACGACCCTGAACAGGGGGCGCACGAGTGTCTATCCGGATCATACAGAGACCGTGTAATCCGGTACATATGTAGTATGCTAGACCCGTACAAGATGCATAAGCTGTTAAGGGTGGTGCACGGCCTGAGCGCTGAAAATAGTTTTGTCCATCCGAACATGCTGAAGATCATGATAGCGACAGTCAAGGAGATACGCTATGCCAACGACCCCTACGCAAAACTAAGAAGCATGCCAGGCACAGGTGTGTGCTGTGACAAAAAGATGGCACAGAGACTTATAGAAAGGCGCTTGTGTAACCTGTATCTAAAAAACAGAAAAGTGGTATCCATGGCACCGCAAAGGCTATTTTATAATAGATAAACCCTGATGGATTGTGACCATATAGCGTGTATTTAAAGTAAAGTAGTAGAATGTTACAGCCTAAAACCGTATATGTGTTAAACCGTACTTGCTATGTATACTGTGAAAAGATATGAAATCCCTTTTGTTTGTGATTTGGTAATACTCATTATTTTTAATAAAATGTTCTTACACAAAACAAGCGTCTTCCATTTCCTGTACTGTAATGACCGCTAACATGTCGGAGAGCCTGTTAAGAAAACTGTATTATGATACAAGAGGAGTTGGCAGCTTTGGAAGCGGCGCAGCTCTATATAGAAGGGCTAGGTCTGAAAAGGAGGCGGTAAGCAGAGAAGCGGTGAAGACGTGGTTATCAGGAGAGGAGGCGTATTCACTACATAAGCCAGCCAGAAGACGTTTTAAGAGGCGCCCCACAATCGTTAATGCGTGTATAGATTATCAATGGCAAGCGGACATAATCAGCCTTCAAGATATAGCAAAACATAACGACGGCGCATGTTATATATTAACAGTCATAGATGTGTTGTCCAAGTACGCGTATGCAGAGGCGCTGCGTGATAAAAGTGGAGCTAGCGTCACAGCCGCTTTTAAAGCCATCTTCGCTAAGGGTCGTATTCCTCAAAAACTACAAACAGACGCAGGAAAAGAATTCTTAAACAAGTCATTTCAGAAATTATTAAAGCAACACAATGTTCAACATTTTGTAACACACACAGAGGTAAAAGCAGCGGTTGTAGAAAGGTTTAACAGAACTTTAAAGTCTAAGATGTGGAGGTATTTTACGGCCAGCAATACATACAGATACGTGGATGTTCTACAGGCTTTTTTAGCTGTATATAATGTCAGTTATCATAGAACCATCAAAATGGCCCCTGAAGAGGTAACACAGGATAATTCGTTAAATGTTTGGAGAAATGTGTATGGGCCTAACTTTGGGACCATGGTGAAGAAGTCTGTATTTAAAAAGGGTGATCACGTAAGGATTTCTAAACTGAAAGGAGTCTTCACGAAGGGTTACCAGCAGACCTTTAGTGATGAAATATTTATAGTGGAAAGTGTGGAGGTTAAGGAAGGGCTGTATATTTACAGGTTAAAGGACTACGATGGGGAAACGGTGTCTGGGTCCTTTTACAAGGAAGAGTTACAAAAGGTGCCCGATGATCCGAACAGGGTGTATAGGGTTGAAAAAGTTCTGAAAAGGAAAGGTACAGGGGCTAAGAGCCAGGCATATGTCAAATGGCGCGGTTGGCCTGAGAAATTTAACAGTTGGGTATTGGCCAGCTCCCTGAAGGGTGTGTGAACTAAAAGCCTCTGCGACGATGGAGACTTCACCCTTTTATATAACCTTACCATCCAACGCTTCTAAGGACATGTTCCCCAACAATCAGATTTCTAATTACACCGTCAAACTGGCTAAGGCTGTGGACCTGAAGGGGGACTGGGAGGTTGCCCTAACAGAAATACAATACCCTAGAACATGGAATACATTTACCGCTGCCGAAACCAAGTTTCACATCAAGAGGGAACAGGACCCCATGGGCATACACACATCCTTCCCACCAGGCTACTACCCGCACGTTTCAAGCATTATCGAAGCCATCAACAAATCCATAGCCAGTATAGAACCACATCCGAATATTCATCTGGTGTTAGATAATGTGAGAAGGAAGGTATTTCTTAAATCCATAAATCGAAACACTCTATTTAACTGCTCAGGTAAATTAAGAAGGATTTTAGGGACAGTACAACATGTGAAAAGCCCCGTGGAACAAGATCACACGTGCCCCGATATTAATGGGGGGTTCTACACGCTCTACGTGTACAGCGATATTGTGGAGTCTCAGAGGATAGGTGATAGTTACTCGCCGTTGTTAAGGTGGGTGCATGTACAGGGTGATAATAATACCATGGTCAACATACAATTTAACAAACCTGACTACGTCGCAGTTTCTAAAAACCATTTTGACACTATTTCAATTATGATCTATGATGATCAGTCTGAGCCGGTGGCCTTTAAATACGGGAAAGTTATTGTCAAGCTTCATTTAAGGCCTAGACACGACAGAGGGTATTAAGCAGCCATCATGGTGGTTATGAAAACGTACGGAGATCCGTCTATGTACAGAGACTATTACAGAAGTCAAGCCGGTTATGGAGGACCACCGTACTTTCAAGGTTCACCTGTTATGTACGGGGCTGGATTAGGAGGATTCTTTAGGAGTCTGTTTAGAAGAGCTATGCCTTTCCTGAGAAGAGGCTATGAAATTGCAAAGCCTCATGTGAAGGCGGCTGCCACGAACATTGCGCAGGAGGTAGTGGGGTCTGTTACATCGGCAGTTGCAGAACGCATGAACAAGCAACCTCAAGAAGGAGCTGGTTTGATGTATAAACCACGAGCGAGTGTCAAAAGGAAACGGCGTGTTTCCAGACGCAGGGGCCCCCCAGCCCCCTATAAAAAAAGGAGGACAGCTTCAAAACGCCCTCAGAAAAGAAGAGCTCCAAGACGGAAGAGAGCTGCGAAGAAGCGAACCGGCTCTAAAGTAAATATTTTTTAAAGCCTTGTACACACAGCCATGGCCTTCGTACATTGTGGATCTGGAGAGTGCGCCAAATCAGAGTTGGACTTGTTTAGTCTAAAACCCACGCAGACCAGCATCGAAAACAGCTTCTTCATGGAAGTGTCACCTTTAGCAGCATTGACACCGCTGGCACCTATAGAGTTTTATGTGTCAGGGGCCACGGATATGTATTTGGATCTCAACAACACTCTGCTGCATCTTATGTGTAAAATCGTAAAAGCGGATGGGTCCGACATTGACGATGACGCTAAAGTGGCACCAATCGCTTACCCTCTAGCTACCATGTTTAATCAAGTGGACATCACCCTGGGCGACCGACTCATCACCCAGAACGATAACATGTACGCCTACAGAGCCTACATTGAGAGCATTCTAAATTACAGTAGCGACGCCCTTGACACACAACTTTCAGCTGGTCTCTTTCACAGGGATACACACGGGCATTTTGAAATCACAGCTCTGGATGGTGATAATAAGGGCTTTATAAAAAGAGCGGGGCATGCTGCAGCCAGCCGTACCTTTGACCTCCTGGGGCGCATACATTCGGACCTCTTCTTCCAAGATAAACTGCTCATCAACGGAATTGATCTTAAAGTCAAGCTCAATCGTAACAAGGACTCATTCTGCCTCATCAACGGGGATGCAGAACAGTACAAGTTGAACATACTGTCTGCGAGCCTGTTTGTAAAGAGAGTGAAAGTGTCCCCGAGCGTCAGGTTAGCACACGCCGAAGCTTTGCAAATATCCAACGCCAAGTATGCTGTGGAAAGAGTAGCTCTGAAGGTATTCAGCATCCCTGCAGGTACCCGCTTAACACAACAGCAGAATTTATTTCTTGGACAACTACCAAAGCTCATCATCATAGGGTTTGTGGACAACACAGCTTTTAGTGGCACCTATGCCTCAAACCCCTTCAATTTTAAACACTACAACATCAACTACGCGGCGCTGGTCCATGAGGGCAATGTGATTCCTGCAAAACCCTACACCCCCAGTTTTGCAGCCGGTCATTACATCAGGGAATATCAAGGACTGGTTTCGATAACAGGAAAGCATCAAAGGGACTGCGGTGTAGCGGTGTCAAGAGAAGGCTATGGCCGTGGATACACGCTGTTCGCATTCGACCTGACACCTGACATGGAAGATGGTGATCACTACAACCTGGTCAAAAATGGGAATCTAAAAGCTGAAATACGATTCGCAGATCCACTGGTGGCTAATGTGAACATGGTCGTATTCTCTGTATTCGACAGCATCATTCAGATCAACCACGCAAGGCAGATTTTGTTTGACTATCTTTAAAAACATTTGTGAAATGGATACTGTGCAGATACGTGACTTCTTAAGCAGACATAAATACGCTAGGAAATACTTTTTGGGTGTTTTCCCTAGCGACGGTTTACCAGCCGAAATAGGGGCAGAAAGACCATGCACCCTAGTCTTTAACACAGACCCGCATGACCAGGCTGGGACACATTGGGCAGCAATGTTTATAGATGTTGACAAGGTTACGGTGTTTGACAGTACCGCAGAGTTCCCTGAGCACAGACTCTATACAACTCCTATATTCAAATTTGTGAAAAAAGCTGCAGCTGTGGTGGAGTATAACAAACTAAGGGTTCAGGATTCCATGGCTATCACATGCGGGGAACACTGTATTTATTTTATCAGTAAAATGTCACAGGGTCTTTCATTTAGAAATTTCTTAAATCTATATCCGGGGGATCTTGTTAACAATGATATTATAGTTGCGAAATATGTAAAAGAAAACACCAGGGTATCGGTCAGACCTGTGAAAACAGAATATGTACCTTGTCAAAACTGTAAGGGTTTATAACAGTTGTATGCTTAATGTTGAACGTATAAAATAAAAGACATTATATTTTTTTTAAAACATGTATTCAGACTTGTTATTTCAATATACATGCACCATAAAATGTTTTTTTGAAAGATGACTGAGACGGTTTGTAAAGTTATAACAAGGTGTTTATTACAAATATTTAGTTGACAAAACTTTATTGAAGAAACATAGGAATAAAAATCACACACAATTAATCATAAATCCATGCGAAGGGTGATTTAGGAGCTGTCTTTTTTTTTCGAGCTGGCACCGACGGTGCAGGAGTAGCCCATTTAGGGGATAGCCTTCGGACTTCAGAACCTGTAGGCGATGGCAGTAGGGGACTCTTCAAATTGTCTAGCAGTCTGCGGTGTTCATTATTACCAACGATCGTGGAGGGTATATTGAGTTCAGCAGCGGCCTGCAGAAACTGCTCCCAGCCTCGCGGTGCATTTTGAGGTGTCAGGATTTTGGGGTGTGTGAGACCTTTCACTAGATCGTACATATGCGACCCTGCAACAGGTTGGCCCTTGTAGAGAAACTCACCTAGCTCATTCCAAGAGACAAGGTCTTTAGAAGCGGCTAGTTTACTCATCAACATCTGCGCAGCCCCTCTGTGCCTTTGACCTATATTTTTTAGGAGGTCTCCAACAAAGGTATCTGAGGCTGTCGCATCATCGGGAGGCGGTTGTAGGGGCTGAGGGTCGGGGGCCTGAGCAGCTGGTTGTTCAGAGTCTGGGGTATATAGAGTCAACTTGTTCTTCTCGGTATTCCACTGGGTGTAGTAATTTAAGAATTTTTTGAGAGTGTTGTTGTAAAGGTTAGCCTTGTCGTAGGGGTTTAGATCAGTCCTGCTCAAAATGTCTTTAATTTCAGCATCCAGGCGTAAAGTCTCATTTCTACGGATATCCCATGCGTTGTCCGTGGTGGACCCCAGCTGCTCCATTTGCTGCCTAGGAACCAGATACATTTTTGTGGCATGCTCCATCACTGACCCGTAAGGAGGCTTGTAATTACAGGTATAGCTATCCCCAGCAAGTTACCTATAAAACCTCCAGACTGTTTCACCAGTTTCTTCTTTGTTATGAGTGAGGCCCTTTTATTACTGAGCTTCTTGATGAGCCCCTTCTTCTTCTTCAGAACCTGTAACTGACGCTTTGATATAGGGACGTTGCCTTTTAGGGTGTTTAGGGCTATTTCTGAAATGGCAGCCACTAAATCGTCAGAAGCGGTGCCCAGGATGGCCTTTCGGTGTTGGGGGCTGGCTGTAACAAGCATTTTCAGGAGAGCTAAATTGTGGCGTAGGTGTGTAGACATGGTCACCACTGAGCGTTATAAGGGCTGGTCTGTAAATGGTTCTAAAAGACATCACCGCTGCTTTTTATAGGGCCTGGTCTTGGGCTTTGGGGTGTAAACTACAGGTAGCTCTGTTGGAAAAATATCAGCCCTTAGTCTATAGTCTTCTAGAGTTTCATTTTTTAAGTCTACCAACAGGTACCCGTGGGGTTTTGCTGTAGCGTCGTTAAAGGCCTCCATGAAGAAGTGTGTGTTTCCAGGGTACATCTGTTTAGCTATGACAGCTATTTGCTGTTTGTCACGGGGGTTTTTAAATAAAACAAGGTATGAAGCGTTGAGAGCTATAGACCTACTGTTCTTGCCTTTGTAAAACAAATTCTGCACAATGTAGCAGATGCTTAGATTGCGATGATGTGAATATTGAGTAAAAGCTCTCTCTAACTCTGGATGATCACCACCTTCACGCATCAGATCATCAACAATTATCATATTTACAAGGGTTGGTGGTAGTAGCTCATCATCGTTGAGGTTATCCGGTATACCCTCTATAAATTTGATATGGGGGAACCGACGGCCCAAGTCTGTATAAAGAGGCTGCCAGCATGAATAAAGCCATACAATGTTGTTAGGGATTTGTGATAAAGCAGAGGCGGCATTTTCTAAGAGCTTTTTTATAAAATAGCTTTTACCACAGTTTGAGGGTCCTGCTAGCACGCAGGAGAACGGATGCTGCAACCTGGTGTCCATACTGTGGCGGCTGTCTCTCTAATGGACCTAATAACCATAAGGCAGTGTTTTATAGTCGGTGGTTAGGACCCTTTTATCAAAAACAACTCGCAATGTTTTATGTAGAGGCTGGGTTGTGATTTCCCACTTCTTTTTAGATCTGACTATGCAGGGCTGGTTCACAACTATGGTTTTAGCATTCTCAGAATCGTCTGCTGTAGCGTATTCGTGTACCAGATTCTTCAGACTATCAAAATTGATTTTTACAGTGTTGCTGACATTTAAGGTTATCCCTTTGACCTTCATACACACCTTGTTCTTGTTGGTCCGGTAACTGTATGTCTTAGGCCCTGAGGATGTATATTCTTTTATATACTCATCCTTATCTAGCTCACTGGTTAGATTACCCAGATAATCTCCTAGAGGAGGGTCTTCATCCCCCGGTTTGCTCAGAAAAATCACAGAATCTGTATCGTGATACAAGCAGCGATCCTGGAGCTTATCCATAACCCCGTAAAGCTCTAGACGAGCGTGGGCTGTCGTGAAGCAGGCTATGAAAATGTTTATGTTGTTACTCGATGTGGGGTACTCTTGGGCGTATTTCCAACACAAAGCTGCGGTATCGTCATCGATAAACTCGCAGCTGGACACCTCGTAGCAGGGGGCAAACAGGTACTTGAACAGTTCATCAGGGTCTGATATTAAAGTGGTATTTGAAAGGTTTGTGCGCTGTGCAAATTTTCCCCATAAGGAGTTGAGACAGAGTTTGGCTAACTGTCGGCGTGCAGGATTGACCTCTATCAGATGGGGGCGTAAACTGATACCCTCGTGAACGTAGTAGTCATCGATGTATTTCTGTTTTGCATCCTGACTAGTACACCATTCAGGATACCCTGAGGCCTCCTGTTTGTCTCTGAGAAACAAATTAATGTAGGGGGCAAAGAGTTGTGTTGTAGTGCTCTTAAAATGCCACACTTCGTGTACTCTACCGATCCTGTACCCTTTCTCTAAGGCAGCTTGTACCTCGATGCTACACCAGGTCCCTGTGAGCATCCTTTGTTCATCGGTGTGTCTGCAGCCATCAATCTCTTTAAGCATCGCACATGTTCGACATAGGGGGAACATCAGCTTGCCATCGACTCTGCATGGTAACACTGGGAAGTAAAGCTGCTTAGGAGGATAGATTTCACATTTGATAAGCCCAAAGTATTCGGATAGGGGCTTGAAATCTCTATAGATGATGGTGGGGTGACCCGTTGGGTACAACTTCATCTTGTTCACAAAAGGGTACAGACTGGTGAAATCATAGTAGTGTATTTTCTCACCCTCACCAACGACCTTGTACAGTTGTATGGCATTTGTACGCCCCCCAAATAAGGCATCACGGGGCTCCAATGGTGTGGGTAAATGATGAGTCTTAAGAAAAGAGCAGAGGTCTGTGTCGGTTTTTAACATGTCTAACCACTCGTGCTCCCAAAGAACTCTCATAGCAAAGCCCTGGTTTTCAACATACTGGGCCTTTGTCAGAGTACGCCTGTATAAGTGTTCAAATTTGGCACCCAGCATTTTGTTATACTCGTGGGGTTTGTAACACTTGGGGCAGCCGTGGTAAAAACAGCCGTTGAATTCAAAGGCTGTCGGCACACCCTTAATTACAGAGTACCCGTCCAGGTAATAGGGGCCCAGGCGGTATTCACCACCCTGTAAGGCATGTTGAATTTGTATGTTTTCCTTCTCAGAGACGTGCATGAGCCACTGGATAGAGGGGGTTGAATAACGTTTCTGTTTACCGTTATAGAGGTCTGGCGGTACTAGAGCGATAGTTTCAGGCATTAAAAACATGTGTTTGTAGATGGACATACACATGGATGCCAGAGTGACGTTTTGAAATGGGTCTATGTATTCGACCGCTTGCTGTATTCCAGGGGTTTTGGGTGTCAAGGCCTTGACTTTTTTAGGCAAGGTCTTAGGTTTCAAGTCCTTGACTTCTTTAGTCATAGACACCACAACATCTCTGAAGAGGTTACAAGCTTGCCGAAGGATCATTACATCAGCCTGACAATAAGCTTTCAACTCTGTTTGAAAGTGAAACTCCTTTTCACGGTTTTCAGAGTACCACTGTAGAAAGCTCACTTTCTCATCAGGCATCATGTATTCAACCCCATAGCTGTCAGGAGGCGGCATGGGTCCCACATAATTTTGGTTAGCCCAGGTGTTAAAAAAGTGTGGGAAATAACCTTTACACCCTGGGAACCCAAAGGCCTTTGGCAGCTTGCTCAATTTCATGGGTAGGAAATTCAGGGTGTCTATGAAGCGTATTTTTAAAGAGCATACTGTCATCAGCATCAGTTTAGACCCCTGGGTTATGAGCTCCACTTGTATCTTTTCACGAATCATGTCTCGTAGAATAAAGAAGGAGTCATAGGCTTTCGAGTTGTGGGCGAGCATGGTATATCCTTGGAATTTGGCTTGAATGAAAGTGCTCAGGAAATCACCAACGCACGTTCGTCCCTCAAACTCCCAACTGTCGTCGGATGTTAGATGGTGTGCGTAAATGTAGTTAGGCTGGTGTACCCCTGTCTCTTGTGTGCACTCTATATCAAACACTATATAGTCTTCGGTCTTGGTCTGAGGTGGACCTTTAACCATATAACACTGATGGTTGGTGCCGGCCTCGTAAGACACATGGCAACGGGGGCATATCATACCTTTGCACTTGTGATCCGTTGCAACATACCGCCCACACTCGCTGCAGTCCTTTTTAGGGACACATTTGAAAGATTTCTCGTGTATGCTCAAGCAGTTTTGCGAGCGACAAAACAGCCTACACGTGCTGCACCTCACCTTCAGGGTAGCGTCTTCTATACAGCCAACCCTCTGACACATCTTACAACACATTTCACACTGGTGGTGTGTTTTATTGTTGTATATATGGTCACAGTGGGCGCACACATACTTGGCCCCCAGAAAACCTTTTAGGTTCAAGATGCCGTAAAAATGATTTTCCATGTGGAGGACATATACGGTCTTGTTTCTCACAGGTTCCCCGGTTGTAAAGTACTTCCAGGAACCGCTGTGATAGAGAACTTTCACCGTCACGGCGAAATAGTTCTCAAAAAGACCTATATCGCCAAAGCCGACCATTCGGTCAGGAGGTATTTTAAGATCCTCATGGGCTTCAACAGCTCTAGACATGATGACAGCGTCAGGGGTCTTGCGAGCCATCAGCAGACCCACGATGCTGGCCGCCAGACATGTATTGGCAGTGGCGTTGGTAAAATTGAGCAGCCACATCTGTTTCTTACCAATTATTTTACTGTATAGTACGCTCTTTAAGGGTCTGGAAACACCCCCCTCACGCCCCCGTACAATGAGGGCTATGACTCTAAAAGTGCCATAGGCGACTAGTTCCGCCTTACTCTGTAAAAGCCTTTGGAGGTTTTCTAAAAATTGCACAGCGTCAAAAACATCTCGGGTCTTACGCCTGGTGAACAACGGCGTGTCAAAACCCTGCCCCTGGAAGCGGAGTTGGAAAAAGTCATTAGGCCCCACATCGTGTAACAACCTTTCTATGAGCTCCTGCACAGCCTGATGTATAGCCAGAACACCATGAGTGGTTGATGTTATTTGGTGTAGGTTAACAAATCTAAACTCCTCATAGTGTTCTACGGCCCTAAACCTCTCTACATTGCGAGTGTAACTTCTAACACTCTCTAAAAACAAGGGCTCTGGGCCCTCATCAGTAGGAGTGTGATTTGTGGAGGTGTTCTCTGTTGTGTCATTTTGGGAGGTCATGGTGGGACCTGTCTCAGGGGTTCTTGTAAGCCTGCGGGTAGCGCAGATTCTCGCCTTCTTCAGCTTATTTATTAAAAGCCGGCGTTGCTTTGTACTATTAAGCCACTTTTGTTTTTTTTTACGGGCCCAGGCTTTTCGAGATACCATGCCCCAGCCTATCTGAACAGGTAGGTCGCTGTCGTTGGTTGTCTTGTTCATGGAGGCCTCCGCTACAGTTCCACCCCAAGGTCCTTCTGAATGTTGGGGTGCTTGGAGTTTTAAAGCCATCCCCCCGACCCCCTTCAAATGACCGACCCTAGGTATGTTAGACCCTGCCCCTATGTATTGTCGGCGGTGAAGTGTTGGATTATATGCTTCAGGCTTTGATCTTGAAGCTGTGGTACCATGCTTGAAGGGTTCTAGGGAAACAGGTGTATCTTGTTTGGAGGGGTCTATGGAAACAGCGGTGTCTTGTTTGAGGGCTTGTGGGGCCCCCGATGGTCGTTGCCTGAGTAGTTTTAAGAACCGTACAGCCTTTGTCACTAATCTCTGGACCTTACGGTTATATTTTGGGGTCCTCTTAGGAGTAACAATGGCTGTGGGGGTCTTTAGGGGCTGGTACTGACATAGTCATGAGTGTGTACCGTGTATATCGGCCACAGCCGCCTGACACATCTGTATGATCTCTTTTTTACACACCCCAACCCGTGC
Organism: Lissotriton vulgaris; assembly: GCF_964263255.1. NCBI lineage: Eukaryota > Metazoa > Chordata > Amphibia > Caudata > Salamandridae > Lissotriton > Lissotriton vulgaris. The sequence continues at coordinate 1,016,921 of NW_028245114.1, forward strand.
CACGACCAGATGTTGGGCCTCCCTCTTGTTCCTGAGATTGGAAAACCCCATATCCATTCTTATGATTGCACGGTTCGCCTGTCGCTTTAATTTGCGAACAGCCATCTGGATCTCTTTTACATGTGTCTTCAATGCCTCTTCAGTGTTTACAGACCCATCTTGTTCCTGCTTCGGGGGGAACACCTTGCGAGGTCTTATAAATGGTGACAATGCCTCAGGCACATCTATACTGCCACCAGCTATGGCGGTACTGGACACAGGTCTGTACACGGGCATGTCCCAGGGGATGGACATGGACCTGTACACAGGGGTGGCAACGGTACTGGCCTCAGGGTTGGACACTGTACTGTACAAAGGGTTGGCAGCGGTGTTGGTCTCAGGGTTGGCCACTGTACTGTACAAGGGGTTGGCAGCGGTGTTGGCCTCAGGGTTGGACACTGTACTGTACATGGGGTTGGTAGCGGTGTTGGCCTCAGGGTTGGACACGGTACTGGCCCCGGGACTGGCCACGGGACTGTACACGGGATTGGCAGCGGGGATGGCCACGGGACTGGCCACTGGACTGGACACGGGACTGTACATGGGATTGTCAGCTGGACTGTCCAAGGGCCTGTACGCGGGGCTGGCATCGGGGCTGGACACAGGGCTGTACATGTGGATGACCGTGGGACTGGTAGGGTCGTATGCTCCTGGAGGGGTCCTCGGGGACAAAGGGTCTGAGGATTGTGAGGAGTTGTCATTGTAATCCTGGGGCCTAGCTGAAATGTATGTGTTAGGGTGTGGTGCATGGTTACCTGTGTTCTGTAAGCCATCTGTGTTCAAAGACCTCTGGTACACCGCTTCTGGGGTTCTACCAATGTTGTATACCATCCCCCTCAACTCCTCAAGAGCGTGGCTATTCATGCTAGAAGGACTTTCTAGGGGTTGCGCATTACCACCTGTTGATACCCTAGGCTGGGCCTGAACACTTACAACAGGCTTTGGGGTTTGCTCAGGGGCGTGCACCTCTACATGCACAGTTATTTTATTAGCCACTGTCTGGGGTTTCAGGACGCTTGGTGGATCCTGGCTTGTATTAGGGTTGCTGAGGGACTCTGGTAACGGGAACTTAGGGACCCCCGGTTTTAGCTTCAGATGTTTTCTTGAGAGGCGCGATGTTTTAGGGGTTTGTGGCGGCGCCGCCTCTTCTACAACCACCGGTACAACTACCACCTCCTTGGGGCTCAAGGTTGTATAGGCCTCATTCAAGGGCTTAGCATCCTTTTTTATAGATAAATCTAAGGGGTTAGCTTGGGGCTCAGGGGTGCTAGGGCTTTTCTTCTCAGGGCTTAAGAGCTTTGCAAGGCCCTCGTGGAGCACCGCCGTTGTCTTCTTCTGGTTTAAGGGCTCTGTTTGGGTGTCTGTGAACACCTTACAGACCTTCACCCTTTTTAAAGGGCTGGGGAGGTTCTCTGAGTCCCCCTGATTCTTCTTAAGGGAGGCAGGGTTTGTAAGCATACCGCCAGTGTTGGCCCCTCCCCTGTGCAGAATAGATTGTTGTAGATGGTTGTTGAGCGTGTTGCTTGGTGTGTAGCACGTGGATAGTTTTTCCTGGCGTACACGCCTACTCACGACTTTTGCGCCGCTTCTGTTGTTCTGGACGGATGTTATGTCCGTTAAGGGCGGCGCCGACCTCTCTTCAGCAGCATGTTTCTGAGCCGCTTCTAAAATATAAACAGAAAAAAATATATATATATTAGAGTAAGCATAAAAACAACACGTACAATCAACACCATCCTAAGTTCTACACAGGCACCTTTTTTATATAGGCCTTCCTACAACCAGCTGTACCCTTCTGCTTGAGAGTCTGTAACGCCTCTAGTACTTCTCACACCCTTTTATAAAAAACACACCTGAAAGAGGTCTTTTTACAGCTCTTTTCTTTGACAGAGGTCCCACTTTAGAAGTTGAAGCTTTCCTCTTCAAAGGAATTTCTTTTGAACATTGCGCCGCCTCATGGACCTCAGCACCGCCCTGGCATAACATAGGGACACCTGTAAAGAAAAAAATAATACCCAACATTAGTCATCTTTCTGAGGATTACCTCTATAGACCCTCAGGGTCAGGACGCTGTCCTACTCCGCCAACTCCCTAGCGCCTTAGACAGTTTAAATAACAACGGCATTTTTAATTACCTGTAGGAACTGTAGTGTTTTGCACCTTGTTCATAGCGTCTTGAGCCGCGAGGAACAACATAAGATCGTCATAAGCTTCTTGTAGGTCGGTGTCATTAGCTGTAAAAGCATACAGACATGAGCCCCACATTAGAAAAGAAAAAAAGAGAACTTGTGCGTTGCTGGTGTACAAAACTACGTAGAACTACACAACTCTAAATATATATACCTGGCTGCGGGGCTGACAAGTGACCATCGCTGCTAGTTATTACAGCTGTGTCCACCGCAGGGGGTACATTGGTGACGGTTGCATTTGTAGGGTCTTGCATCTGTATTAAATATTAAATAAAAGAACAGGATTTAAAGCACCTTTCATAAATAAAAGTATCACAACTTCAATCAATTCATGTATACATTTTAAAAAACTATTAAGAGGGGTGCAACAACAGACATTTTTTTTTTAAAAAAGCGTTGTATGTGCTGCGCTAAAACATATGTTAAAAACAACCTGCGCCATATCCTTTGCTTCTGGGGTAAACCACTTTAGGTACACATAGTCCTTCTGACCTACAAAAACTGCCCCTAGGTTCATGGTACTCTTTGGTAACACGTACATGCCCCTTTTCTCTTGTAACACCTTGGTTGCGACCTCTCACTTTTTTGTGTGCTTTTGATAGTTGTGCCAGTGCCACAATTGCCTACATAACGCTTATTCTTGTGCTTGAGTGTCTACCCTATATTGCAGGATTATACCTCTAATTGTACTTTGTTTTCTCTTGTAACCTACACACTTGTCACTTTATTTATTACTCATGTAGCTTAACGCTTGCTTTTGTAACCGTCATACATGTCACTTTTTTCCTCCTGTAATACCCCACTTGCTAACACATGTATTTTGTTTGCACACAATTGAAATTTTTTTGGCCATGTAACTTAAAGCCTGCTCTTGTAATTTGCGCTATATTGGCAGTTTTTTTTGTTTGGCATCTTTTATGTAACACCTGTAATTCTTAGTCCTTATCTTTTGCAACTGGTGCTTATGTAAAGCGCTCTGACACTTAAGGGTGAAATTCGCGCTACATTTACATTTTTTTTCTGTTTGGCATCTTTTATGTAATACCTGTAATCCTAAATCCCTATGTTTTGCAACTGGTTCTTATGTACAGCGCTGTAACACTATCGTGTTCGCGCTTTCTCTCAATAAAATGTTTAAACAAAAAAAAAAAAAAAAAAAAACACACACACTGGGCCTGCAGGGGCTTGATCCGCCCCTACAGTGATGCACTGCTGACATCACTGAAGGGGCGGACCATGCCCCTGCAGGCCCGGTGAAGCGTCCGCCCTCCCTGCTACAGTTGCTCTGTTGGATCCACGTGGGGACCGTGGGAAAATGCCCTCCCAAGACCCTCACAGCCACCGGAGCCCTACACCCCAGCACCCTCGAGCCGCGCCTTGTGAAAGCGGACTCGAGGGGCATTTACAAAAAAAAAGCGGGACAACTCGGCACTCGGGCTCCGGCGCCCCTGGAGAGACACACGGAGCCCGCCCTCAGAGCCCCCCCCGAGCAGCGCCAGCCTCAAGCGGGCTCAGGGGGGATTAATTTTAAAAATAAAACTAGGGACCGAGGCAACCCCCCAAGGACACCGGAGCCCTACACCCCCGCACCCTCGAGCCGCGCCTTGGGAAAGCGGACTCGAGGGGCATTTACAAATAAAGCGGGACAACTCGGCACTCGGGCTCCGGCGCCCCTGGAGAGACACACGGAGCCCGCCCTCAGAGCCCCCCGAGCAGCGCCAGCCTCAAGCGGGCTCAGGGGGGATTAATTTTAAAAAACGATGGATCGAGGCAGCATTCGGGACCCCGGAGCCCCCACCAGACACCCAGAACACGGTCCCACAACACCCCGAGCAGCGCCATCATCAAGCGGGCTCGGGGGGATTAATATTAAACACAAAAAAAAAAAAAGCGGCAATCGGGGCACTGAGCCCCCAGGGACACCCTGACCCTAACCCTCGACAGCGCCCCGGAGAAGCGGACTCGGGGCGATTTTTAAACAAAAAAAAAGCGGCAAGCGGGGCCCCAGAGCCCTGAAGACCCCTCACAGACCTCCCGTGGCACCCCCGAGCAGCGCCAGCCTCAAGAGGGCTCATGGGGGCTTATTTTTAAAAAGCGGCACAAGGGCACCGGAGCCCCCCAGGGACGCCCAGAGACCTCCCCACCCAGAACCCCAGTGCATCTCCAGAGGATTTTTTAAAACGATGCACTCAAGGACCCTGAACATCCTGGACCCCTCCAGCTCACCCCCTTATAGGCTCTCCTACACAGATACAGCCCCATACTTCTGATCCTCGAAAAGCCCCAAAACAGCAACTTGGTGAGTACAATAATGCATTTTATTTATTTGTATATGTATGCCATGTATTTTATTTAAAGAACCTCTGGCACCCCTGAAACAGTAGTAGCCTCTAACATTTTATTGACATTAAATGTACAGCAGCCTGGTAAAAAAATGTTTCTATGCTCTGTAAAATATACGTTTCCCCTCTACATGTACCCTCCTAAGGCCTATAACATTATGACCCCTTAAATACAAACCCTGCAAACTCTAACTTATGCCACCACCCTTATTAACATTAAATACACACACACACACACACACACACACACACACACACACACACACACACACACACATAGCTTTAAACTCAATGCATCAGCAAAGCCTTTATTCACTTTAAGCACATTTACATTACAATTCACATCTTGTAAAAAAACTTCTTTGTCACCATTATTCACATTAAACACAGCACATAGACTTAAAGAGTAACAGTTTACAAGCCACACTACATAGTACTATTTTTTTAAAAGTACAACTTTTTTATTTATTTTTTTAAACTACATGTACACCCTAATACAACATTACACCATCCATTATTTACCTTCTTTACATGTTGGCAGGCTGCGTCAATCTGGGAGAAGTTGCTCTGGTCCATTTCTTGCCTTAGGATCCAAGCGTTGGCTCTGTGCCTTCAAAACAATCCAGGCCAGTCACTCCCCAAGGTTTTGTAGGGCTTGATGGTGTAGAAATCCACAAAGGTTTTTTGACTTGGTTGCTGGTGCAGGAGTCCTCCAGGTACAGCAGAACAATCCACGCCAGTCACTCCTCAAAGGGGGGTTTTTGAATGGGTGTTTGGCAGTGTTCCTTGAGGGGCCTTTTATACCTGTCCAAGCATGCTAATTAGAAGCCCCCCACACCCTTTATGACTTTAGGGGGTTAGAACAATGCCCTGATGGCCTTTGGTTGGGATCCTTTTTTTCTATCCTTGTTACTCAAACTCAAGGCCTATCCTGGGAAGAGTGGGGTTAGACAATGGGGGCCGGCGCAAAACTCTTCACACCTACGTCACACATTCTCCTGGGAAGTAGGGAGCCCGGGAACAGGATCTACCTTGGGACTCACATATTAAATTTCCTGCCAGCCATGTCAAGTTGGAACTAACCTGTCAAATTTGGGACCAGGGGCTTTGTGATGTGTGGGGCTATCCTGGGAAGAGTAGGGTTAGACAATGGGGGCCGGCGCAAAACTCTTCACACCTACGTGACACATTCTCCTGGGAAGTAGGGAGCCCGGGAACAGGATCTACCTTGGGACTCACATGAATTTCCTGCCAGCCATGTCAAGTTGGAACTAACCTGTCAAATTTGGGACCAGTGGCTTTGTGATGTGTGGCCTATCCTGGGAAGAGTGGGGTTAGACAATGGGAAGCTTTGCTCTACTCTCTTTTTTCTTATCTCAAAATCTCAGGGCTGGCTGGGGGTTTATTATTTTATAAGGGGTTTGTAGTAACTTATTTTTTTTTAGAGAGAATTACCATTGGTAGGTTTCTGAGGCCCCTTTGCCACTTTGACACCTACATGACACATTCTTCTTCCCAGGCCCTGGGCTGGGGAACTCAGGACTGCCCCATCAGCTGTTCAAACAGCTGATGGGGCATTCTTCTTCCCAGGCCCTGGGCTGGGAACGCAGGACTGCCCCCACCAGCTGTTCAAACATCAGCTGGCTGCAAACCCCAGTTCTAAAAAAATGCACAGACATTTCCAGCCTACAACCATGTAGTTTTTTTCTATGCACTTTTAACATATACACAATTACCTCATGTTTTGCAGCAGAGCAAAGCTGTCAAATTTAAGACTAGAAGTTTAAGACCAGACTGCTTAAGGTCAGGGCTGATCAAACCCTGGTCTTAAACAGTCCTGGCTTTAAACTGTCAAAAATAAGGCCAGAAGTTTAAAACCAGACATGTCAAAAGCTGTCAAAATTGCGACCAGCAGTTTGCGACCAGCGCTGTCACTTTTGCGACCAGGATTTTTTGATGGAAGGTATCCCTTCTTACTACTGGCGCCTCCCTTCGACGCCCGGATTATGGAACAACCCAGCTCGCTTCCTGAATGCAGAGCACTTTCCACCACCAATGGCGAGACATGGGAACCCCACAGGGGACTCCGTCTGTACCAAGGCAACATTGGGCCACCCCTGCCAGAAAGAAATGAAATAGGTTGAGCCCTGCTGGATGACGTCATGAGAGTACAATGATAGCCGTAGAGATATAAAATAAATATTGAAATCTAATTGGGACAAAAACTACATGTTTATTTGTGCAAAATACAGAACTTCTTGGTGTGCATTCGGAAATCAGCCGGGATACTCGTTGACATCCGGAGACTCGTGGAGAAGCTGAGGCTCAGCAACACAGCGCTATGAAGGTGAGGAGCAGCAACACAGCGCTAAGAAGGTGAGACGCAGCAACACAGCGCTAAGAAGGTGAGGCGCAGCAACACAGCGCTAAGAAGGTGAGGCGCAGCAACACAGCGCTATGAAGGTGAGGAGCAGCAACACAGCGCTAAGAAGGTGAGACGCAGCAACACAGCGCTAAGAAGGTGAGGCGCAGCAACGCAGCGCTAAGAAAGGTGGGGCGCAGCAACACAGCACTAAGAAAGGTGAGGCGCAGCAACACAGCGCTAAGAAAGGTGAGGCGCAGCAACGCAGCGCTAAGAAAGGTGGGGCGCAGCAACACAGCACTAAGAAAGGTGAGGCGCAGCAGCACAGCGCTAAGAAAGGTGAGGCGCAGCAGCACAGCGCTAAGAAAGGTGAGGCGCAGCAACACAGCGCTAAGAAACGTGAGGCGCAGCAACACAGCGCTAAGAAAGGTGAGGCGCAGCAGCACAGCGCTAAGAAAGGTGAGGCGCAGCAACACAGCGCTAAGAAAGGTGAGGCGCAGCAACACAGCACCATGAAGGTGAGGCGCAGCAGCACAGCGCTAAGAAAGGTGGGGCGCAGCAACACAGCTCTAAGAAAGGTGAGGCGCAGCAACACAGCGCTAAGAAAGGTGAGGCGCAGCAACACAGCGCTAAGAAGGTGAGGCGCAGCAACACAGCGCTATGAAGGTGAGGAGCAGCAACACAGCGCTAAGAAGGTGAGACGCAGCAACACAGCGCTAAGAAGGTGAGGCGCAGCAACACAGCGCTAAGAAGGTGAGGCGCAGCAACACAGCGCTATGAAGGTGAGGAGCAGCAACACAGCGCTAAGAAGGTGAGACGCAGCAACACAGCGCTAAGAAGGTGAGGCGCAGCAACACAGCGCTAAGAAGGTGAGGCGCAGCAACACAGCGCTAAGAAAGGTGAGGCGCAGCAACACAGCGCTAAGAAAGGTGAGGCGCAGCAACACAGCACTAAGAAAGGTGAGGCGCAGCAACACAGCACTAAGAAAGGTGAGGCGCAGCAGCACAGCGCTAAGAAAGGTGAGGCGCAGCAGCACAGCGCTAAGAAAGGTGAGGCGCAGCAACACAGCGCTAAGAAAGGTGAGGCGCAGCAACACAGCGCTAAGAAAGGTGAGGCGCAGCAACACAGCGCTAAGAAAGGTGAGGCGCAGCAACGCAGCGCTAAGAAAGGTGGGGCGCAGCAACACAGCACTAAGAAAGGTGAGGCGCAGCAGCACAGCGCTAAGAAAGGTGAGGCGCAGCAGCACAGCGCTAAGGAAGGTGAGGCGCAGCAACACAGCGCTAAGAAACGTGAGGCGCAGCAACACAGCGCTAAGAAAGGTGAGGCGCAGCAGCACAGCGCTAAGAAAGGTGAGGCACAGCAACACAGCGCTAAGAAAGGTGAGGCGCAGCAACACAGCACCATGAAGGTGAGGCGCAGCAGCACAGCGCTAAGAAAGGTGAGGCGTAGCAACACAGCACTAAGAAAGGTGAGACGCAGCAACACAGCACTAAGAAAGGTGAGGCGCAGCAACACAGCACTAAGAAAGGTGAGGCGCAGCAGCACAGCGCTAAGAAAGGTGAGGCGCAGCAGCACAGCGCTAAGAAAGGTGAGGCGCAGCAACACAGCGCTAAGAAAGGTGAGGCGCAGCAACACAGCGCTAAGAAAGGTGAGGCGCAGCAACACAGCGCTAAGAAAGGTGAGGCGCAGCAACGCAGCGCTAAGAAAGGTGGGGCGCAGCAACACAGCACTAAGAAAGGTGAGGCGCAGCAGCACAGCGCTAAGAAAGGTGAGGCGCAGCAGCACAGCGCTAAGAAAGGTGAGGCGCAGCAACACAGCGCTAAGAAACGTGAGGCGCAGCAACACAGCGCTAAGAAAGGTGAGGCGCAGCAGCACAGCGCTAAGAAAGGTGAGGCACAGCAACACAGCGCTAAGAAAGGTGAGGCGCAGCAACACAGCACCATGAAGGTGAGGCGCAGCAGCACAGCGCTAAGAAAGGTGAGGCGCAGCAACACAGCTCTAAGAAAGGTGAGGCGCAGCAACACAGCGCTAAGAAAGGTGAGGCGCAGCAACGCAGCGCTAAGAAAGGTGGGGCGCAGCAACACAGCCCTAAGAAAGGTGAGGCGCAGCAGCACAGCGCTAAGAAAGGTGAGGCGCAGCAGCACAGCGCTAAGAAAGGTGAGGCGCAGCAACACAGCGCTAAGAAACGTGAGGCGCAGCAACACAGCGCTAAGAAAGGTGAGGCGCAGCAGCACAGCGCTAAGAAAGGTGAGGCGCAGCAACACAGCGCTAAGAAAGGTGAGGCGCAGCAACACAGCACCATGAAGGTGAGGCGCAGCAGCACAGCGCTAAGAAAGGTGGGGCGCAGCAGCACAGCTCTAAGAAAGGTGGGGCGCAGCAACACAGCGCTAAGAAAGGTGGGGCGCAGCAACAGAGCGCTAAGAAAGGTGAGGCGCAGCAACACAGCGCTAAGAAAGGTGAGGCGCAGCAACACAGCGCTAAGAAAGGTGGGGCGCAGCAACACAGCGCTAAGAAGGTGAGGCTCAGCAACACAGCGCTAAGAAAGGTGAGGCTCAGCAACACAGCGCTAAGAAAGGTGGGGCGCAGCAACACAGCACTAAGAAAGGTGAGGAGCAGCAACACAGCGCTAAGAAGGTGAGACGCAGCAACACAGCGCTAAGAAGGTGAGACGCAGCAACACAGCGCTAAGAAGGTGAGGCGCAGCAACACAGCGCTAAGAAGGTGAGGCGCAGCAACACAGCGCTATGAAGGTGAGGAGCAGCAACACAGCGCTAAGAAGGTGAGACGCAGCAACACAGCGCTAAGAAGGTGAGGCGCAGTGTTAGACGGACCGGGAGGGTCGGCCGAGGTTACGGGGAGAGGTCTCCAGGGAGAGCCGTCTCCAACGACTGTACAGACAAGTAACTTCCCCCCCACAGACGGACACCACACAAGTTTGAAGGTTAACGAGACTTTATATGCAATTCTTAGGTTACGATGATAGGATACAAGGAGGTCTGGACTCAGGGGTCCCCTCGGTTCTAGTCTCTGGCTTAGGAAAGGGGTAGCGGGACAGTCTTTGTTACCAATGAGTGGAAAATAGCTCTCAATCCTCGAGCTCGGCGTTCTAGATGATCGGGCCGCGGCGGAGCCAGGCAGGTCCCGAGATGGACGAAGGAAAACGACGGTCCGCGGCGGAGCCTGCAGGTCCCGGTGAAGATGACGGTTACAACGGTCCGCGGCCACGCCAGCAGGTCCCGACGACGATGATGATATGAAGGTTGCGAAGGCTGTGGCAGCGCCAACAGGCAGGACAATGGTGCACAAGACAGAGCTACGGCAGCGCCAGTAGTCCGTCAAGGATGAGTTCCTCTTTACGTCTCTCGACTCCAAGATACAACTGCCTTCCTGCTCTGGAGCTGCCCCAGTTATAGGGCTGGCGGGCTTTGATGTCCGGACCTTCGCACTTGGAGGTCGGGAGGTCCGGGATGAGAGAGTCCAGACACCCAGCAGGGGGGTGGAGCCAGCGCCCGGGGAGGCGATGGGCGAGCGGCACTTGGCGGGGGAGAGCCATCGGCACCTCTTTCTCCCATTGACTTGCCAAGTAGCCCGCTCACCTCCTGGGTGGAGGGTGGTGCCGGAATGTCTGAGGCCGGCCAGGCCCAGGGTTGAGGTCGATCGGGGGCCAGGCGGCCTCGTGGTGGAGTGTCCAAGATGGCGCCCCAGGCTGGGCGCGTGGGCCGGCAGTGGATCGGACCCACGAGGTCAATATGCTCGAGGGCAGGGGTCCCTGAGGGGACGGAGGACGTGCAATGGTGGTGTGTGGTACTTGCGTGACTGGACTCAGGCCTGGTGGGCCGGGGGAGAGCGGCCCTTCATGTGGCCTGTCCAACATGCGTCCCCCCCAGCTGAAGGCGGGGAGAGTTACCCATCCTCTTGGGGACTCTCCTCGTCGAGGCGGAAAAACCGGGACAGGCCATCCGCGTTGGCGTGATCTGACCCAGGCCGGTGTTCGACCGTGAAGTCCATACTTTGCAAGGAGATGGACCAGCGTAGCAACTTTGGGTTTTCCCCCCGCATATGCATCAGCCACTGCAGGGGTCGGTGGTCGGTCTGCACCCGAAAGTGGGTGCCAAAAAGGTAGGGCCGGAGCTTCTTGAGGGCCCATACTACAGCGAAGGCTTCCCTCTCTATGGTGCTCCAGCGTTGCTCCCGTGGCAGGAGTCTCCGGCTGATGAAGGCCACCGGTTGATCAAGGCCTTCGGTGTTCACTTGAGACAGGACTGCCCCAATGCCCTGGTCGGAGGCGTCTGTCTGGACGACGAACTCCCGGCTGTAGTCTGGGGCCTGGAGCACAGGGGCGGAACACATGGCGGCCTTCAATTGTTCAAATGCAGTTTGACACTCTGGGGTCCAGTTGACTTTCTTGGGCTGGTTCTTTGACGTGAGTTCTGTGAGGGGCCCCACTATGGTACCATAGTCTTTCACGAACCTTCGGTAATAGCCCGTGAGGCCCAGGAAGGCTCGTACCTCGGTTTGGGTGATGGGGGGCTGCCAGGCCTGGATGGCGGCAATTTTCAGCTGCAGAGGGGCCACTAGGCCGCTTCCCACCTGGTGTCCGAGGTAGGTTACAGATCCTTGCCCAATTTGGCACTTGCTGGCCTTGATCGTAAGGCCAGCTCGCTGAAGGGCTTGCAGTACTGCTCGGAGGTGGTGGAGGTGCTCGGTCCAATGGTGGCTGTATACAGCGATGTCGTCTAGGTAGGCGGCGCTGAATCCTTCGAGCCCCGCCAGGACCTGATTGACGAGTCGTTGGAATGTTGCTGGGGCATTCTTCATGCCGAAGGGCATGACCGTGAAATGGTAATGGCCATCGGGGGTGGAGAAGGCAGAACGTTCTTGCGCTCGGGGTGTGAGGCCGATCTGCCAATAGCCTGCTGTCAGGTCGAAGATGCTGAGGTAGCGGGCAGCTCCCATTCGGTCGACTAGTTCATCTGCCCGGGGGATGGGATGTGCGTCTGTTCTGGTGACCGCATTCAAGCCCCGGTAGTCTACGCAGAACCGGAGTTCTGGGGTGGTGCCGGGGGCAGCTGCTTTGGGGACCAGTACGACAGGGCTGGCCCAGGGACTGTCTGAGGGCTCGATGACCCCGAGCGTGAGCATCTTGGCTACTTCCTCCTGGATGCAGGCCCGTACCCGATCTGGCACGCGGTAGGCCCGGTGGCGGATAGGGGGGCTGTCCCCGGTGTCCACATCGTGCACACACCAGGAAGTGACCCCTGGGGTGAGGGAGAACAGGCTGGCGAACTGTGACAGGAGGGCTTGACACTCTTGGCGTTGTTCTCTGGTGAGGGCCTCCGAGAGCCGGACCCCATCCACGGAGCCGTCTTGCTCCTGAGTCCGTAGGAGGTCAGGGAGAGGCTCGGAGTCTTCTTCAACCCCATTGTCTGTGGCCATCAGGAGGCTAAGCTCCGTTCGCACAAAGTGGGGCTTTAGTCTGTTAGCGTGGAGGACCCGGAGAGGGTTCCGGGAGGATTCCATGTCGATGAGATAGGTGGCAGGACCCTTGCGCTCGATTACTTTGAAGGGCCCCGTCCATTTGTCTTGTAGGGCGCATGGCTCAGTGGGGGACATCCCCCATACCTGTTGGCCAGGTTCGAATTCAATGGAGGAGGCATTCTGGTCATACCATTTTTTCATGTCCTCTTGACTGGCCTCTAGGTTGGCTTTCGCTAGTTCTCTGAACCGCCGGGTCTGGTTGCGGAGGGTGAGGAGGTACCGGAAGACATCTGGAGGGTTCTTTAACAGAGGCATCTCCCAGCCCTCTTTGACTAGGCTGAGCGGCCCCCGCACTGGGTGTCCATATAGCAGTTCAAATGGGCTGAAGCCTAGGGATTTCTGAGGGACCTCTCGGTAGGCGAAGAGGAGGCACGGCAGCAGCACATCCCACTGGCGACGGAGGGGCTCTTCCAACCCCCCGATCATCCCCTTTAGCGTGCGGTTGAACCGCTCAACAAGTCCGTTCCCTTGGGGGTGATAGGGGGTCGTGAATCGGTAGGTGACCCCGCACTGTTGCCAGAGGGATTTCATGTATTTAGAGATAAAGTTCGTGCCTCTGTCGCTGACGACTTCTCGGGGGAAGCCCACACGGGAGAAGATCCCCATCAGAGCCCGGCCGACCACCGGGGCTGTCACAGTTCGCAGAGGAACAGCCTCAGGGTAGCGGGTGGCGTGGTCCACTAGCACCAAGATGAATCGATGGCCTTGTTTTGTGCGCGGGTCCAGGGGCCCCACAATGTCTATTCCGACCCTCTCAAATGGGGTAGTGACCACAGGGAAAGGTTGCAGGGGGGCCTTTAGTTTGCGGCCGCTCTTTCCACTGGCTTGGCACGTGGGGCAAGATCGGCAATGCTGGTGCACATCGTTCCTCATTTTGGGCCAGAAGAAGTGGGTCACTAGGCGACTGTAGGTTTTATCCTGTCCCAGGTGTCCTGCCAGGGGGACATCGTGGGCCAGGTTTAGCAGAAAGTCTCTAAAACGGAGGGGCACCACTAATACTCTGTTGGCCCCCAGCTCGGCGATTCTTTGCTCGCTGTACAGCAGATCATTGTCCCAGTAGACCCAATGAGTTCCGGGGGTATCCCCTGCGCTTTGGGCGAGCGCTTGCTGGCGGAGTCCCTCGAGGGAGGGACAGGTCTTCTGTTCTTTACGAAATTGTTCTTGCGTGGGCCCTCCTTCTTGAGGCCACTGTTCGAGGTTAGCGAGGTCGGAGGGTTGAGCTGGTTCGAGGGGGATGTCATGGTCGGTGGTTTCGGCTGGGGCGACCGGAGGTGGTGGCGCCGGCCATTCGGGTTCTTCTGGGCGGTGGTTGGCACGGGCGGCCATGGACCGGGTGGTGACGCACGCCCAGTCTGGGACGCCTAACATCCCCAGGTGTTCTCTTCGCTCCACGGCTGCCCACGGAGAGCTTTCAAGGTCATTTCCAAGGAGGCAGTCTACGGGGGCGTCGTCTCGGACTGTTACTTTCAACATGCCGGAGACCCCTCCCCATTCGAAAGGGACGCAGGCCATCCGACACAAACTTTCCGAGTTATCGGCTGATCGTACAGGGCAGAGAATGTTCGGTAGATACTGTTCTGGGGTCACCAGGTGACAGCGGACGGCTGTTACACTGGCCCCGGTGTCACAAAGGGCTTCGGCCCGGTGTCCATTGATGCTCACCCATTGGCTGTACTTCTGGGTGTTAGCGGGTAGGGGGACCCGCGGGACCATGTCTTTTCCCCCTAAGCATGCTAGAGCCATGGCGGCTGGCTCCCACTCCTGATGCTCTTGTTCGTATTCTTCTCTCTTTCTTCTCGGAGACGCAGGTGCTCTAAGTTGATTTTTTGTTCGGCCAGCTTGAGTTCAATGTCCATCTTGAGTCGGGCCATTTCCAGCTCGTGTAGTCGGGTTCTTTCTCTTTCCTGGATCTCGTCTTGCGAGAGACCCGTTCTTTGCCCTTCAGGGGCCGTGGTGGTTTTTTCTGCGGTGCTTTGATCGGGGGTTCCGGCAGCCCCGGTCTCTGCCCAAGATTCTAGGGCATGCTTAAAATCGTCTTTGGTGCTTAGTCCGGTGGTAGCGATACCCAGTTCGATGCAGAATTGTTTTAGTTCACGATGGCTGTATTCCTCCAGTTTCTCCATTTGGAACTTCTCGGTTGATCCGCTTTCTTTGGTTGTCATTGTGATTTCGTCGTGGGGTGAGCTACTCTCTGTACGTTATGCGGTGATTCGGATCGCGCCGCTGGCCACCAATGTTAGACGGACCGGGAGGGTCGGCCGAGGTTACGGGGAGAGGTCTCCAGGGAGAGCCGTCTCCAACGACTGTACAGACAAGTAACTTCCCCCCCACAGACGGACACCACACAAGTTTGAAGGTTAACGAGACTTTATATGCAATTCTTAGGTTACGATGATAGGATACAAGGAGGTCTGGACTCAGGGGTCCCCTCGGTTCTAGTCTCTGGCTTAGGAAAGGGGTAGCGGGACAGTCTTTGTTACCAATGAGTGGAAAATAGCTCTCAATCCTCGAGCTCGGCGTTCTAGATGATCGGGCCGCGGCGGAGCCAGGCAGGTCCCGAGATGGACGAAGGAAAACGACGGTCCGCGGCGGAGCCTGCAGGTCCCGGTGAAGATGACGGTTAAAACGGTCCGCGGCCACGCCAGCAGGTCCCGACGACGATGATGATAAGAAGGTTGCGAAGGCTGTGGCAGCGCCAACAGGCAGGACGATGGTGCACAAGACAGAGCTACGGCAGCGCCAGTAGTCCGTCAAGGATGAGTTCCTCTTTACGTCTCTCGACTCCAAGATACAACTGCCTTCCTGCTCTGGAGCTGCCCCAGTTATAGGGCTGGCGGGCTTTGATGTCCGGACCTTCGCACTTGGAGGTCGGGAGGTCCGGGATGAGAGAGTCCAGACACCCAGCAGGGGGGTGGAGCCAGCGCCCGGGGAGGCGATGGGCGAGCGGCACTTGGCGGGGGAGAGCCATCGGCACCTCTTTCTCCCATTGACTTGCCAAGTAGCCCGCTCACCTCCTGGGTGGAGGGTGGTGCCGGAATGTCTGAGGCCGGCCAGGCCCAGGGTTGAGGTCGATCGGGGGCCAGGCGGCCTCGTGGTGGAGTGTCCAAGATGGCGCCCCAGGCTGGGCGCGTGGGCCGGCAGTGGATCGGACCCACGAGGTCAATATGCTCGAGGGCAGGGGTCCCTGAGGGGACGGAGGACGTGCAATGGTGGTGTGTGGTACTTGCGTGACTGGACTCAGGCCTGGTGGGCCGGGGGAGAGCGGCCCTTCATGTGGCCTGTCCAACACGCAGCAACACAGCGCTAAGAAGGTGAGGCGCAGCAACACAGCGCTAAGAAAGGTGAGGCGCAGCAACACAGCGCTAAGAAAGGTGAGGCGCAGCAACACAGCACTAAGAAAGGTGAGGCGCAGCAACACAGCACTAAGAAAGGTGAGGCGCAGCAGCACAGCGCTAAGAAAGGTGAGGCGCAGCAGCACAGCGCTAAGAAAGGTGAGGCGCAGCAACACAGCGCTAAGAAAGGTGAGGCGCAGCAACACAGCGCTAAGAAAGGTGAGGCGCAGCAACACAGCGCTAAGAAAGGTGAGGCGCAGCAACGCAGCGCTAAGAAAGGTGGGGCGCAGCAACACAGCACTAAGAAAGGTGAGGCGCAGCAGCACAGCGCTAAGAAAGGTGAGGCGCAGCAGCACAGCGCTAAGAAAGGTGAGGCGCAGCAACACAGCGCTAAGAAACGTGAGGCGCAGCAACACAGCGCTAAGAAAGGTGAGGCGCAGCAGCACAGCGCTAAGAAAGGTGAGGCGCAGCAACACAGCGCTAAGAAAGGTGAGGCGCAGCAACACAGCACCATGAAGGTGAGGCGCAGCAGCACAGCGCTAAGAAAGGTGGGGCGCAGTAACACAGCTCTAAGAAAGGTGAGGCGCAGCAACACAGCGCTAAGAAAGGTGAGGCGCAGCAACGCAGCGCTAAGAAAGGTGGGGCGCAGCAACACAGCACTAAGAAAGGTGAGGCGCAGCAGCACAGCGCTAAGAAAGGTGAGGCGCAGCAGCACAGCGCTAAGAAAGGTGAGGCGCAGCAACACAGCGCTAAGAAACGTGAGGCGCAGCAACACAGCGCTAAGAAAGGTGAGGCGCAGCAGCACAGCGCTAAGAAAGGTGAGGCGCTGCAACACAGCGCTAAGAAAGGTGAGGCGCAGCAACACAGCACCATGAAGGTGAGGCGCAGCAGCACAGCGCTAAGAAAGGTGGGGCGCAGCAACACAGCTCTAAGAAAGGTGGGGCGCAGCAACACAGCGCTAAGAAAGGTGGGGCGCAGCAACAGAGCGCTAAGAAAGGTGAGGCGCAGCAACACAGCGCTAAGAAAGGTGAGGCGCAGCAACACAGCGCTAAGAAAGGTGGGGCGCAGCAACACAGCGCTAAGAAGGTGAGGCTCAGCAACACAGCGCTAAGAAAGGTGAGGCTCAGCAACACAGCGCTAAGAAAGGTGGGGCGCAGCAACACAGCACTAAGAAAGGTGAGGCGCAGCAACACAGCGCTAAGAAAGGTGAGGCGCAGCAACACAGCGCTAAGAAAGGTGGGGCGCAGCAACACAGCGCTAAGAAAGGTGAGGCGCAGCAACACAGCGCTAAGAAAGGTGGGGCGCAGCAACACAGCGCTAAGAAAGGTGAGGCGCAGCAACACAGCGCTAAGAAAGGTGAGGCGCAGCAACACAGCGCTAAGAAAGGTGGGGCGCAGCAACACAGCGCTAAGAAAGGTGAGGCGCAGCAACGCAGCGCTAAGAAAGGTGGGGCGCAGCAACACAGCGCTAAGAAAGGTGAGGCGCAGCAACACAGCGCTAAGAAAGGTGAGGCGCAGCAACACAGCGCTAAGAAAGGTGGGGCGCAGCAACACAGCGCTAAGAAGGTGAGGCTCAGCAACACAGCGCTAAGAAAGGTGAGGCGCAGCAACACAGCACTAAGAAAGGTGAGGCGCACCAACACAGCGCTAAGAAAGGTGGGGCACAGCAACACAGCGCTAAGAAAGGTGGGGCGCAGCAACACAGCGCTAAGAAAGGTGGGGCGCAGCAGCACAGCGCTAAGAAAGGTGGGGCACAGCAACACAGCGCTAAGAAAGGTGAGGCGCAGCAACACAGCGCTAAGAAAGGTGAGGCGCAGCAACACAGCGCTAAGAAAGGTGGGGCGCAGCAACACAGCGCTAAGAAGGTGAGGCTCAGCAACACAGCGCTAAGAAAGGTGAGGCGCAGCAACACAGCACTAAGAAAGGTGAGGCGCACCAACACAGCACTAAGAAAGGTGAGGCGCACCAACACAGCGCTAAGAAAGGTGGGGCGCAGCAGCACAGCGCTAAGAAAGGTGGGGCACAGCAACACAGCGCTAAGAAAGGTGAGGCGCAGCAACACAGCGCTAAGAAAGGTGGGGCGCAGCAACACAGCGCTAAGAAGGTGAGGCTCAGCAACACAGCGCTAAGAAAGGTGAGGCGCAGCAACACAGCACTAAGAAAGGTGAGGCGCACCAACACAGCACTAAGAAAGGTGAGGCGCACCAACACAGCGCTAAGAAAGGTGGGGCGCAGCAGCACAGCGCTAAGAAAGGTGGGGCACAGCAACACAGCGCTAAGAAAGGTGAGGCGCAGCAACACAGCGCTAAGAAAGGTGGGGCGCAGCAGCACAGCGCTAAGAAAGGTGGGGCGCAGCAGCACAGCGCTAAGAAAGGTGAGGCGCAGCAACACAGCGCTAAGAAAGGTGGGGCGCAGCAACACAGCGCTAAGAGGGTGAGGCGCAGCAGCACAGCGCTAAGAAAGGTGAGGCGCAGCAACACAGCGCTAAGAAAGGTGAGGCTCAGCAACACAGCGCTAAGAAAGGTGAGGCGCAGCAACACAGCACTAAGAAAGGTGAGGCGCAGCAACACAGCGCTAAGAAAGGTGGGGCGCAGCAGCACAGCGCTAAGAAAGGTGAGGCGCAGCAACACAGCGCTAAGAAAGGTGAGGCGCAGCAACACAGCGCTAAGAAAGGTGGGGCGCAGCAACACAGCGCTAAGAAAGGTGGGGCGTAGCAGCACAGCGCTAAGAAAGGTGAGGCACAGCAACACAGCACTAAGAAAGGTGGGGCGTAGCAGCACAGCGCTAAGAAAGGTGAGGCGCAGCAACACAGCACTAAGAAAGGTGGGGCGCAGCTGCACAGTGCTAAGAAAGGTGGTTCAAAGCAACACAGCACTAAGAAAGGTGGGGCGTAGCAGCACAGCGCTAAGAAAGGTGGGGCGCAGCAACACAGCACTAAGAAAGGTGAGGCGCAGCAACACAGCGCTAAGAAAGGTGGGGCACAGCAACACAGCACTAAGAAAGGTGGGGCGTAGCAACACAGCGCTAAGAAAGGTGGGGCGTAGCAACACAGCGCTAAGAAAGGTGGTTCACAGCAACACAGCACTAAGAAAGGTGGGGCGTAGCAGCACAGCGCTAAGAAAGGTGATGCGCAGCAACACAGCACTAAGAAAGGTGGGGCGCAGCAGCACAGCGCTAAGAAAGGTGAGGCGCAGCAACACAGCGCTAAGAAAGGTGAGGCGCAGCAACACAGCGCTAAGAAAGGTGGGGCGCAGCAACACAGCGCTAAGAAAGGTGAGGCGCAGCAACACAGCGCTAAGAAAGGTGGGGAGCAGCAACACAGCGCTAAGAAGGTGAGGCTCAGCAACACAGCGCTAAGAAAGGTGAGGCGCAGCAACACAGCACTAAGAAAGGTGAGGCGCAGCAACACAGCGCTAAGAAAGGTGGGGCGCAGCAACACAGCGCTAAGAAAGGTGGGGCGCAGCAGCACAGCGCTAAGAAAGGTGGGGCACAGCAACACAGCGCTAAGAAAGGTGAGGCGCAGCAACACAGCGCTAAGAAAGGTGGGGCGCAGCAGCACAGCGCTAAGAAAGGTGGGGCGCAGCAGCACAGCGCTAAGAAAGGTGAGGCGCAGCAACACAGCGCTAAGAAAGGTGAGGCTCAGCAACACAGCGCTAAGAAAGGTGAGGCGCAGCAACACAGCACTAAGAAAGGTGAGGCGCAGCAACACAGCGCTAAGAAAGGTGGGGCGCAGCAACACAGCGCTAAGAAAGGTGGGGCGCAGCAGCACAGCGCTAAGAAAGGTGAGGCGCAGCAGCACAGCGCTAAGAAAGGTGAGGCGCAGCAGCACAGCGCTAAGAAAGGTGAGGCGCAGCAGCACAGCGCTAAGAAAGGTGAGGCGCAGCAACACAGCGCTAAGAATGGTGGGGCGCAGCAACACAGCGCTAAGAAAGGTGAGGCGCAGCAGCACAGCGCTAAGAAAGGTGAGGCGCGGCAGCACAGCGCTAAGAAAGGTGAGGCGCAGCAGCACAGCGCTAAGAAAGGTGAGGCGCAGCAACACAGCGCTGAGAAATGTAAGGCGCAGCAACACAGCGCTAAGAAAGGTGGGGCGCAGCAACACAGCTCTAAGAAAGGTGGGGCGCAGCAACACAGCACTAAGAAAGGTGAGGCGCAGCAACACAGCGCTAAGAAAGGTGAGGCGCAGCAACACAGCACTAAGAAAGGTGGGGCGCAGCAACACAGCGCTAAGAAAGGTGGGCCGCAGCAACACAGCGCTAAGAAAGGTGAGGCACAGCAACACAGCGCTAAGAAAGGTGAGGCGCAGCAACACAGCGCTAAGAAAGGTGGGGCGCAGCAACACAGCTCTAAGAAAGGTAGGGCGCAGCAACACAGCACTAAGAAAGGTGAGACGCAGCAACACAGCGCTAAGAAAGGTGGGCCGCAGCAACACAGCGCTAAGAAAGGTGGGGCGCAGCAACACAGCGCTAAGAAAGGTGGGGCGCAGCAGCACAACGCTAAGAAAGGTGAGGCACAGCAACACAGCGCTAAGAAAGGTGGGGCGCAGCAACACAGCGCTAAGAAAGGTGGGGCGCAGCAACACAGCGCTAAGAAAGGTGGGGCGCAGCAGCACAACGCTAAGAAAGGTGAGGCGCAGCAACACAGCGCTAAGAAAGGTGGGGCGCAGCAACACAGAGCTAAGAAAGGTGAGGCACAGCAACACAGCGCTAAGAAAGGTGAGGCACAGCAACACAGCTCTAAGAAAGGTGGGGCGCAGCAACACAGCGCTAAGAAGGTGAGGCGCAGCAACACAGCACTAAGAAAGGTGAGGCGCAGCAACACAGCTCTAAGAAAGGTGGGGCGCAGCAACACAGCTCTAAGAAAGGTGAGGCACAGCAACACAGCGCTAAGAAAGATGAGGCACAGCAACACAGCACTAAGAAAGGTGAGGCGCAGCAACACAGCGCTAAGAAAGATGAGGCACAGCAACACAGCGCTAAGAAAGG
This sequence comes from Lissotriton vulgaris, assembly GCF_964263255.1. Taxonomy (NCBI): domain Eukaryota; kingdom Metazoa; phylum Chordata; class Amphibia; order Caudata; family Salamandridae; genus Lissotriton; species Lissotriton vulgaris. Next base: position 1,037,704 of record NW_028245114.1, read on the forward strand.
TGAGGCGCAGCAACACAGCGCTAAGAAAGGTGAGGCGCAGCAACACAGCGCTAAGAAAGGTGAGGCGCAGCAGCACAGCGCTAAGAAAGGTGGGGCGCAGCAGCACAGCGCTAAAAAGGTGAGGCGCAGCAACACAGCGCTAAGAAGGTGAGGCACTGCAACACAGCTCTAAGAAAGGTGGGGCGCAGCAACACAGCTCTAAGAAAGGTGGGGCGCAGCAACACAGCTCTAAGAAAGGTGAGGCACAGCAACACAGCGCTAAGAAAGGTGAGGCACAGCAACACAGCGCTAAGAAAGGTGAGGCGCAGCAACACAGCTCTAAGAAAGGTGGGGCGCAGCAACACAGCGCTAAGAAGGTGAGGCACAGCAACACAGCTCTAAGAAAGGTGGGGCGCAGCAACACAGCGCTAAGAAGGTGAGGCGCAGCAACACAGCGCTAAGAAAGGTGAGGCGCAGCAACACAGCGCTAAGAAAGGTGAGGCGCAGCAACACAGCGCTAAGAAAGGTGAGACGCAGCAACACAGCACTAAGAAAGGTGGGGCGCAGCAACACAGCGCTAAGAAAGGTGGGGCGCAGCAACACAGCGCTAAGAAAGGTGAGGCGCAGCAACACAGCGCTAAGAAAGGTGAGACGCAGCAACACAGCACTAAGAAAGGTGGGGCACAGCAACACAGCGCTAAGAAAGGTGGGGCGCAGCAACACAGCGCTAAGAAAGGTGAGGCGCAGCAACACAGCGCTAAGAAAGGTGAGACGCAGCAACACAGCACTAAGAAAGGTGGGGCGCAGCAACACAGCGCTAAGAAAGGTGGGGCGCAGCAACACAGCGCTAAGAAAGGTGAGGCGCAGCAACACAGTGCTAAGAAAGGTGAGGCACTGCAACACAGCGCTAAGAAAGGTGGGACGCACCAACACAGCACTAAGAAAGGTGAGGCGCACCAACACAGCGCTAAGAAAGGTGAGGCGCAGCAACACAGCGCTAAGAAAGGTGGGGCGCACCAACACAGCACTAAGAAAGGTGAGGCGCAGCAACACAGCGCTAAGAAAGGTGGGGCGCACCAACACAGCACTAAGAAAGGTGAGGCGCAGCAACACAGCGCTAAGAAAGGTGAGGCGCACCAACACAGCGCTAAGAAAGGTGAGGCGCAGCAACACAGCGCTAAGAAAGGTGAGGCGCAGCAACACAGCGCTAAGAAAGGTGGGGCGCAGCAACACAGCGCTAAGAAGGTGAGGCGCACCAACACAGCACTAAGAAAGGTGGGGCGCAGCAACACAGCGCTAAGAAAGGTGAGGCGCAGCAACACAGCGCTAAGAAAGGTGGGGCGCAGCAACACAGCACTAAGAAGGTGAGGCTCAGCAACACAGCGCTAAGAAAGGTGGGGCGCAGCAACACAGCGCTAAGAAGGTGAGGCTCAGCAACACAGCGCTAAGAAAGGTGAGGCGCAGCAACACAGCACTAAGAAAGGTGAGGCGCACCAACACAGCGCTAAGAAAGGTGGGGCGCAGCAGCACAGCGCTAAGAAAGGTGGGGCACAGCAACACAGCGCTAAGAAAGGTGGGGCGCAGCAACACAGCGCTAAGAAAGGTGGGGCGCAGCAGCACAGCGCTAAGAAAGGTGGGGCGCAGCAGCACAGCGCTAAGAAAGGTGGGGCGCAGCAGCACAACGCTAAGAAAGGTGAGGCGCAGCAACACAGCGCTAAGAAAGGTGGGGCGCAGCAACACAGCGCTAAGAAAGGTGAGGCACAGCAACACAGCGCTAAGAAAGGTGAGGCGCAGCAACACAGCTCTAAGAAAGGTGGGGCGCAGCAACACAGCGCTAAGAAGGTGAGGCGCAGCAACACAGCACTAAGAAAGGTGAGGCGCAGCAACACAGCTCTAAGAAAGGTGGGGCGCAGCAACACAGCTCTAAGAAAGGTGAGGCGCAGCAACACAGCACTAAGAAAGGTGAGGCGCAGCAACACAGCACTAAGAAAGGTGAGGCGCAGCAACACAGCGCTAAGAAAGATGAGGCACAGCAACACAGCGCTAAGAAAGGTGAGGCACAGCAACACAGCACTAAGAAAGGTGAGGCGCAGCAACACAGCGCTAAGAAAGATGAGGCACAGCAACACAGCGCTAAGAAAGGTGAGGCACAGCAACACAGCACTAAGAAAGGTGAGGCGCAGCAACACAGCGCTAAGAAAGGTGAGGCGCAGCAACACAGCGCTAAGAAAGGTGAGGCGCAGCAGCACAGGGCTAAGAAAGGTGGGGCGCAGCAGCACAGCGCTAAAAAGGTGAGGCGCAGCAACACAGCGCTAAGAAGGTGAGGCACTGCAACACAGCTCTAAGAAAGGTGGGGCGCAGCAACACAGCTCTAAGAAAGGTGGGGCGCAGCAACACAGCGCTAAGAACGGTGAGGCACAGCAACACAGCGCTAAGAAAGGTGAGGCGCAGCAACACAGCTCTAAGAAAGGTGGGGCGCAGCAACACAGCGCTAAGAAGGTGAGGCACAGCAACACAGCTCTAAGAAAGGTGGGGCGCAGCAACACAGCGCTAAGAAGGTGAGGCGCAGCAACACAGCGCTAAGAAAGGTGAGGCGCAGCAACACAGCGCTAAGAAAGGTGAGGCGCAGCAACACAGCGCTAAGAAAGGTGAGACGCAGCAACACAGCACTAAGAAAGGTGGGGCGCAGCAACACAGCGCTAAGAAAGGTGGGGCGCAGCAACACAGCGCTAAGAAAGGTGAGGCGCAGCAACACAGCGCTAAGAAAGGTGAGGCGCAGCAACACAGCGCTAAGAAGGTGAGGCTCAGCAACACAGCGCTAAGAAAGGTGAGGCACAGCAACACAGCACTAAGAAAGGTGAGGCGCAGCAACACAGCACTAAGAAAGGTGGGGCGCAGCAACACAGCGCTAAGAAAGGTGGGGCGCAGCAGCACAGCGCTAAGAAAGGTGGGGCACAGCAACACAGCGCTAAGAAAGGTGAGGCGCAGCAACACAGCGCTAAGAAAGGTGGGGCGCAGCAGCACAGCGCTAAGAAAGGTGGGGCGCAGCAGCACAGCGCTAAGAAAGGTGAGGCGCAGCAACACAGCGCTAAGAAAGGTGGGGCGCAGCAGCACAGCGCTAAGAAAGGTGAGGCGCAGCAACACAGCGCTAAGAAAGGTGAGGCTCAGCAACACAGCGCTAAGAAAGGTGAGGCGCAGCAACACAGCACTAAGAAAGGTGAGGCGCAGCAACACAGCGCTAAGAAATGTGGGGCGCAGCAACACAGCGCTAAGAAAGGTGGGGCGCAGCAGCACAGCGCTAAGAAAGGTGGGGCACAGCAACACAGCGCTAAGAAAGGTGAGGCGCAGCAGCACAGCGCTAAGAAAGGTGAGGCGCAGCAGCACAGCGCTAAGAAAGGTGAGGCGCAGCAGCACAGCGCTAAGAAAGGTGAGGCGCAGCAACACAGCGCTAAGAAAGGTGAGGCGCAGCAACGCAGCGCTAAGAAAGGTGGGGCGCAGCAACACAGCACTAAGAAAGGTGAGGCGCAGCAGCACAGCGCTAAGAAAGGTGAGGCGCAGCAGCACAGCGCTAAGAAAGATGAGGCGCAGCAACACAGCGCTAAGAAAGGTGAGGCGCAGCAACACAGCGCTAAGAAAGGTGAGGCGCAGCAGCACAGCGCTAAGAAAGGTGAGGCGCAGCAACACAGCGCTAGGAAAGGTGAGGCGCAGCAACACAGCACCATGAAGGTGAGGCGCAGCAGCACAGCGCTAAGAAAGGTGGGGCGCAGCAACACAGCTCTAAGAAAGGTGGGGCGCAGCAACACAGCACTAAGAAAGGTGAGGCGCAGCAACACAGCGCTAAGAAAGGTGAGGCGCAGCAACACAGCGCTAAGAAAGGTGGGGCGCAGCAACACAGCGCTAAGAAAGGTGAGGCACAGCAACACAGCGCTAAGAAAGGTGAGGCACAGCAACACAGCGCTAAGAAAGGTGGGGCGCAGCAACACAGCTCTAAGAAAGGTGGGGCGCAGCAACACAGCACTAAGAAAGGTGAGGCGCAGCAACACAGCGCTAAGAAAGGTGGGGCGCAGCAACACAGCGCTAAGAAAGGTGGGGCGCAGCAACACAGCGCTAAGAAAGGTGAGGCGCAGCAACACAGCGCTAAGAAGGTGAGGCACTGCAACACAGCGCTAAGAAAGGTGAGGCGCAGCAACACAGCGCTAAGAAAGGTGAGGCACAGCAACACAGCGCTAAGAAAGGTGAGGCGCAGCAACACAGCGCTAAGAAAGGTGAGGCGCAGCAACACAGCTCTAAGAAAGGTGGGGCGCAGCAACACAGCGCTAAGAAAGGTGGGGCGCAGCAACACAGCGCTAAGAAAGGTGAGGCGCAGCAACACAACGCTAAGAAAGGTGAGGCACAGCAACACTGCGCTAAGAAAGGTGAGGCACAGCAACACAGCGCTAAGAAAGGTGAGGCTCAGCAACACAGCGCTAAGAAAGGTGAGGCGCAGCAACACAGCACTAAGAAAGGTGAGGCGCACCAACACAGCGCTAAGAAAGGTGGGGCACAGCAACACAGCGCTAAGAAAGGTGGGGCGCAGCAACACAGCGCTAAGAAAGGTGGGGCGCAGCAGCACAGCGCTAAGAAAGGTGGGGCACAGCAACACAGCGCTAAGAAAGGTGAGGCGCAGCAACACAGCGCTAAGAAAGGTGAGGCGCAGCAACACAGCGCTAAGAAAGGTGGGGCGCAGCAACACAGCGCTAAGAAGGTGAGGCTCAGCAACACAGCGCTAAGAAAGGTGAGGCGCAGCAACACAGCACTAAGAAAGGTGAGGCGCACCAACACAGCACTAAGAAAGGTGAGGCGCACCAACACAGCGCTAAGAAAGGTGGGGCGCAGCAGCACAGCGCTAAGAAAGGTGGGGCACAGCAACACAGCGCTAAGAAAGGTGAGGCGCAGCAACACAGCGCTAAGAAAGGTGGGGCGCAGCAACACAGCGCTAAGAAGGTGAGGCTCAGCAACACAGCGCTAAGAAAGGTGAGGCGCAGCAACACAGCACTAAGAAAGGTGAGGCGCACCAACACAGCACTAAGAAAGGTGAGGCGCACCAACACAGCGCTAAGAAAGGTGGGGCGCAGCAGCACAGCGCTAAGAAAGGTGGGGCACAGCAACACAGCGCTAAGAAAGGTGAGGCGCAGCAACACAGCGCTAAGAAAGGTGGGGCGCAGCAGCACAGCGCTAAGAAAGGTGGGGCGCAGCAGCACAGCGCTAAGAAAGGTGAGGCGCAGCAACACAGCGCTAAGAAAGGTGGGGCGCAGCAACACAGCGCTAAGAGGGTGAGGCGCAGCAGCACAGCGCTAAGAAAGGTGAGGCGCAGCAACACAGCGCTAAGAAAGGTGAGGCTCAGCAACACAGCGCTAAGAAAGGTGAGGCGCAGCAACACAGCACTAAGAAAGGTGAGGCGCAGCAACACAGCGCTAAGAAAGGTGGGGCGCAGCAGCACAGCGCTAAGAAAGGTGAGGCGCAGCAACACAGCGCTAAGAAAGGTGAGGCGCAGCAACACAGCGCTAAGAAAGGTGGGGCGCAGCAACACAGCGCTAAGAAAGGTGGGGCGTAGCAGCACAGCGCTAAGAAAGGTGAGGCACAGCAACACAGCACTAAGAAAGGTGGGGCGTAGCAGCACAGCGCTAAGAAAGGTGAGGCGCAGCAACACAGCACTAAGAAAGGTGGGGCGCAGCTGCACAGTGCTAAGAAAGGTGGTTCACAGCAACACAGCACTAAGAAAGGTGGGGCGTAGCAGCACAGCGCTAAGAAAGGTGGGGCGCAGCAACACAGCACTAAGAAAGGTGAGGCGCAGCAACACAGCGCTAAGAAAGGTGGGGCACAGCAACACAGCACTAAGAAAGGTGGGGCGTAGCAACACAGCGCTAAGAAAGGTGGGGCGTAGCAACACAGCGCTAAGAAAGGTGGTTCACAGCAACACAGCACTAAGAAAGGTGGGGCGTAGCAGCACAGCGCTAAGAAAGGTGATGCGCAGCAACACAGCACTAAGAAAGGTGGGGCGCAGCAGCACAGCGCTAAGAAAGGTGAGGCGCAGCAACACAGCGCTAAGAAAGGTGAGGCGCAGCAACACAGCGCTAAGAAAGGTGGGGCGCAGCAACACAGCGCTAAGAAAGGTGAGGCGCAGCAACACAGCGCTAAGAAAGGTGGGGAGCAGCAACACAGCGCTAAGAAGGTGAGGCTCAGCAACACAGCGCTAAGAAAGGTGAGGCGCAGCAACACAGCACTAAGAAAGGTGAGGCGCAGCAACACAGCGCTAAGAAAGGTGGGGCGCAGCAACACAGCGCTAAGAAAGGTGGGGCGCAGCAGCACAGCGCTAAGAAAGGTGGGGCACAGCAACACAGCGCTAAGAAAGGTGAGGCGCAGCAACACAGCGCTAAGAAAGGTGGGGCGCAGCAGCACAGCGCTAAGAAAGGTGGGGCGCAGCAGCACAGCGCTAAGAAAGGTGAGGCGCAGCAACACAGCGCTAAGAAAGGTGAGGCTCAGCAACACAGCGCTAAGAAAGGTGAGGCGCAGCAACACAGCACTAAGAAAGGTGAGGCGCAGCAACACAGCGCTAAGAAAGGTGGGGCGCAGCAACACAGCGCTAAGAAAGGTGGGGCGCAGCAGCACAGCGCTAAGAAAGGTGAGGCGCAGCAGCACAGCGCTAAGAAAGGTGAGGCGCAGCAGCACAGCGCTAAGAAAGGTGAGGCGCAGCAACACAGCGCTAAGAATGGTGGGGCGCAGCAACACAGCGCTAAGAAAGGTGAGGCGCAGCAGCACAGCGCTAAGAAAGGTGAGGCGCGGCAGCACAGCGCTAAGAAAGGTGAGGCGCAGCAGCACAGCGCTAAGAAAGGTGAGGCGCAGCAACACAGCGCTGAGAAATGTAAGGCGCAGCAACACAGCGCTAAGAAAGGTGGGGCGCAGCAACACAGCTCTAAGAAAGGTGGGGCGCAGCAACACAGCACTAAGAAAGGTGAGGCGCAGCAACACAGCGCTAAGAAAGGTGAGGCGCAGCAACACAGCACTAAGAAAGGTGGGGCGCAGCAACACAGCGCTAAGAAAGGTGGGCCGCAGCAACACAGCGCTAAGAAAGGTGAGGCACAGCAACACAGCGCTAAGAAAGGTGAGGCGCAGCAACACAGCGCTAAGAAAGGTGGGGCGCAGCAACACAGCTCTAAGAAAGGTAGGGCGCAGCAACACAGCACTAAGAAAGGTGAGACGCAGCAACACAGCGCTAAGAAAGGTGGGGCGCAGCAACACAGCGCTAAGAAAGGTGGGGCGCAGCAACACAGCGCTAAGAAAGGTGGGGCGCAGCAGCACAACGCTAAGAAAGGTGAGGCACAGCAACACAGCGCTAAGAAAGGTGGGGCGCAGCAACACAGCGCTAAGAAAGGTGGGGCGCAGCAACACAGCGCTAAGAAAGGTGGGGCGCAGCAGCACAACGCTAAGAAAGGTGAGGCGCAGCAACACAGCGCTAAGAAAGGTGGGGCGCAGCAACACAGAGCTAAGAAAGGTGAGGCACAGCAACACAGCGCTAAGAAAGGTGAGGCACAGCAACACAGCTCTAAGAAAGGTGGGGCGCAGCAACACAGCGCTAAGAAGGTGAGGCGCAGCAACACAGCACTAAGAAAGGTGAGGCGCAGCAACACAGCTCTAAGAAAGGTGGGGCGCAGCAACACAGCTCTAAGAAAGGTGAGGCACAGCAACACAGCGCTAAGAAAGATGAGGCACAGCAACACAGCGCTAAGAAAGATGAGGCACAGCAACACAGCGCTAAGAAAGGTGGGGCGCAGCAACACAGCGCTAAGAAAGGTGAGGCGCAGCAACACAGTGCTAAGAAAGGTGAGGCACTGCAACACAGCGCTAAGAAAGGTGGGACGCACCAACACAGCACTAAGAAAGGTGAGGCGCACCAACACAGCGCTAAGAAAGGTGAGGCGCAGCAACACAGCGCTAAGAAAGGTGGGGCGCACCAACACAGCACTAAGAAAGGTGAGGCGCAGCAACACAGCGCTAAGAAAGGTGGGGCGCACCAACACAGCACTAAGAAAGGTGAGGCGCAGCAACACAGCGCTAAGAAAGGTGAGGCGCACCAACACAGCGCTAAGAAAGGTGAGGCGCAGCAACACAGCGCTAAGAAAGGTGAGGCGCAGCAACACAGCGCTAAGAAAGGTGGGGCGCAGCAACACAGCGCTAAGAAGGTGAGGCGCACCAACACAGCACTAAGAAAGGTGGGGCGCAGCAACACAGCGCTAAGAAAGGTGAGGCGCAGCAACACAGCGCTAAGAAAGGTGGGGCGCAGCAACACAGCACTAAGAAGGTGAGGCTCAGCAACACAGCGCTAAGAAAGGTGGGGCGCAGCAACACAGCGCTAAGAAGGTGAGGCTCAGCAACACAGCGCTAAGAAAGGTGAGGCGCAGCAACACAGCACTAAGAAAGGTGAGGCGCACCAACACAGCGCTAAGAAAGGTGGGGCGCAGCAGCACAGCGCTAAGAAAGGTGGGGCACAGCAACACAGCGCTAAGAAAGGTGGGGCGCAGCAACACAGCGCTAAGAAAGGTGGGGCGCAGCAGCACAGCGCTAAGAAAGGTGGGGCACAGCAACACAGCGCTAAGAAAGGTGAGGCGCAGCAACACAGCGCTAAGAAAGGTGGGGCGCAGCAGCACAGCGCTAAGAAAGGTGGGGCGCAGCAGCACAACGCTAAGAAAGGTGAGGCGCAGCAACACAGCGCTAAGAAAGGTGGGGCGCAGCAACACAGCGCTAAGAAAGGTGAGGCACAGCAACACAGCGCTAAGAAAGGTGAGGCGCAGCAACACAGCTCTAAGAAAGGTGGGGCGCAGCAACACAGCGCTAAGAAGGTGAGGCGCAGCAACACAGCACTAAGAAAGGTGAGGCGCAGCAACACAGCTCTAAGAAAGGTGGGGCGCAGCAACACAGCTCTAAGAAAGGTGAGGCGCAGCAACACAGCACTAAGAAAGGTGAGGCGCAGCAACACAGCACTAAGAAAGGTGAGGCGCAGCAACACAGCGCTAAGAAAGATGAGGCACAGCAACACAGCGCTAAGAAAGGTGAGGCACAGCAACACAGCACTAAGAAAGGTGAGGCGCAGCAACACAGCGCTAAGAAAGATGAGGCACAGCAACACAGCGCTAAGAAAGGTGAGGCACAGCAACACAGCACTAAGAAAGGTGAGGCGCAGCAACACAGCGCTAAGAAAGGTGAGGCGCAGCAACACAGCGCTAAGAAAGGTGAGGCGCAGCAGCACAGCGCTAAGAAAGGTGGGGCGCAGCAGCACAGCGCTAAAAAGGTGAGGCGCAGCAACACAGCGCTAAGAAGGTGAGGCACTGCAACACAGCTCTAAGAAAGGTGGGGCGCAGCAACACAGCTCTAAGAAAGGTGGGGCGCAGCAACACAGCGCTAAGAACGGTGAGGCACAGCAACACAGCGCTAAGAAAGGTGAGGCGCAGCAACACAGCTCTAAGAAAGGTGGGGCGCAGCAACACAGCGCTAAGAAGGTGAGGCACAGCAACACAGCTCTAAGAAAGGTGGGGCGCAGCAACACAGCGCTAAGAAGGTGAGGCGCAGCAACACAGCGCTAAGAAAGGTGAGGCGCAGCAACACAGCGCTAAGAAAGGTGAGGCGCAGCAACACAGCGCTAAGAAAGGTGAGACGCAGCAACACAGCACTAAGAAAGGTGGGGCGCAGCAACACAGCGCTAAGAAAGGTGGGGCGCAGCAACACAGCGCTAAGAAAGGTGAGGCGCAGCAACACAGCGCTAAGAAAGGTGAGGCGCAGCAACACAGCGCTAAGAAGGTGAGGCTCAGCAACACAGCGCTAAGAAAGGTGAGGCACAGCAACACAGCACTAAGAAAGGTGAGGCGCAGCAACACAGCACTAAGAAAGGTGGGGCGCAGCAACACAGCGCTAAGAAAGGTGGGGCGCAGCAGCACAGCGCTAAGAAAGGTGGGGCACAGCAACACAGCGCTAAGAAAGGTGAGGCGCAGCAACACAGCGCTAAGAAAGGTGGGGCGCAGCAGCACAGCGCTAAGAAAGGTGGGGCGCAGCAGCACAGCGCTAAGAAAGGTGAGGCGCAGCAACACAGCGCTAAGAAAGGTGGGGCGCAGCAGCACAGCGCTAAGAAAGGTGAGGCGCAGCAACACAGCGCTAAGAAAGGTGAGGCTCAGCAACACAGCGCTAAGAAAGGTGAGGCGCAGCAACACAGCACTAAGAAAGGTGAGGCGCAGCAACACAGCGCTAAGAAATGTGGGGCGCAGCAACACAGCGCTAAGAAAGGTGGGGCGCAGCAGCACAGCGCTAAGAAAGGTGGGGCACAGCAACACAGCGCTAAGAAAGGTGAGGCGCAGCAGCACAGCGCTAAGAAAGGTGAGGCGCAGCAGCACAGCGCTAAGAAAGGTGAGGCGCAGCAGCACAGCGCTAAGAAAGGTGAGGCGCAGCAACACAGCGCTAAGAAAGGTGAGGCGCAGCAACGCAGCGCTAAGAAAGGTGGGGCGCAGCAACACAGCGCTAAGAAAGGTGAGGCGCAGCAGCACAGCGCTAAGAAAGGTGAGGCGCAGCAACACAGCGCTAGGAAAGGTGAGGCGCAGCAACACAGCACCATGAAGGTGAGGCGCAGCAGCACAGCGCTAAGAAAGGTGAGGCGCAGCAACACAGCTCTAAGAAAGGTGGGGCGCAGCAACACAGCACTAAGAAAGGTGAGGCGCAGCAACACAGCGCTAAGAAAGGTGAGGCGCAGCAACACAGCGCTAAGAAAGGTGGGGCGCAGCAACACAGCGCTAAGAAAGGTGAGGCACAGCAACACAGCGCTAAGAAAGGTGAGGCACAGCAACACAGCGCTAAGAGAGGTGGGGCGCAGCAACACAGCTCTAAGAAAGGTGGGGCGCAGCAACACAGCACTAAGAAAGGTGAGGCGCAGCAACACAGCGCTAAGAAAGGTGGGGCGCAGCAACACAGCGCTAAGAAAGGTGGGGCGCAGCAACACAGCGCTAAGAAAGGTGAGGCGCAGCAACACAGCGCTAAGAAGGTGAGGCACTGCAACACAGCGCTAAGAAAGGTGAGGCGCAGCAACACAGCGCTAAGAAAGGTGAGGCACAGCAACACAGCGCTAAGAAAGGTGAGGCGCAGCAACACAGCGCTAAGAAAGGTGAGGCGCAGCAACACAGCTCTAAGAAAGGTGGGGCGCAGCAACACAGCGCTAAGAAAGGTGGGGCGCAGCAACACAGCGCTAAGAAAGGTGAGGCGCAGCAACACAACGCTAAGAAAGGTGAGGCACAGCAACACTGCGCTAAGAAAGGTGAGGCACAGCAACACAGCGCTAAGAAAGGTGAGGCGCAGCAACACAGCGCTAAGAAAGGTGGGGCGCAGCAACACAGCGCTAAGAAGGTGAGGCGCAGCAACACAGCACTAAGAAGGTGAGGCGCAGCAACACAGCGCTAAGAAGGTGAGGCACTGCAACACAGCTCTAAGAAAGGTGGGGCGCAGCAACACAGCTCTAAGAAAGGTGAGGCACAGCAACACAGCGCTAAGAAAGGTGAGGCACAGCAACACAGCGCTAAGAAGGTGAGGCGCAGCAACACAGCACTAAGAAAGATGAGGCGCAGCAACACAGCGCTAAGAAAGGTGAGGCGCAGCAACACAGCGCTAAGAAAGGTGGGGCGCAGCAACACAGCTCTAAGAAAGGTGAGGCGCAGCAACACAGCGCTAAGAAAGGTGAGGCGCAGCAACACAGCGCTAAGAAAGGTGGGGCGCAGCAACACAGCGCTAAGAAAGGTGAGGCACAGCAACACAGCGCTAAGAAGGTGAGGCGCAGCAACACAGCACTAAGAAAGGTGAGGCGCAGCAACACAGCTCTAAGAAAGGTGGGGCGCAGCAACACAGCTCTAAGAAAGGTGGGGCGCAGCAACACAGCTCTAAGAAAGGTGGGGCGCAGCAACACAGCGCTAAGAAAGGTGAGGCGCAGCAGCACAGCGCTAAGAAAGGTGAGGCGCAGCAGCACAGCGCTAAAAAAGGATGAGGCGCAGCAACACAGCGCTAAGAAAGGTGAGGCGCAGCAACACAGCGCTAAGAAAGGTGAGGCGCAGCAGCACAGCGCTAAGAAAGGTGAGGCGCAGCAACACAGCACCATGAAGGTGAGGCGCAGCAGCACAGCGCTAAGAAAGGTGAGGCGCAGCAACACAGCACCATGAAGGTGAGGCGCAGCAACACAGCGCTAAGAAAGGTGAGGCGCAGCAACACAGCACCATGAAGGTGAGGCGCAGCAGCACAGCGCTAAGAAAGGTGAGGCGCAGCAACACAGCGCTAAGAAAGGTGGGGCGCAGCAACACAGCGCTAAGAAAGGTGAGGCACAGCAACACAGCGCTAAGAAAGGTGAGGCACAGCAACACAGCGCTAAGAAAGGTGAGGCACAGCAACACAGCGCTAAGAAAGGTGAGGCGCAGCAACACAGCACTAAGAAAGGTGAGGCGCAGCAACACAGCACTAAGAAAGGTGAGGCGCAGCAACACAGCGCTAAGAAAGGTGAGGCACAGCAACACAGCTCTAAGAAAGGTGGGGCGCAGCAACACAGCACTAAGAAAGGTGAGGCGCAGCAACACAGCGCTAAGAAAGGTGAGGCGCAGCAACACAGCGCTAAGAAAGGTGGGGCGCAGCAGCACAACGCTAAGAAAGGTGAGGCACAGCAACACAGCGCTAAGAAAGGTGGGGCGCAGCAACACAGCGCTAAGAAAGGTGGGGCGCAGCAACACAGCGCTAAGAAAGGTGGGGCGCAGCAGCACAACGCTAAGAAAGGTGAGGCACAGCAACACAGCGCTAAGAAAGGTGGGGCGCAGCAGCACAGTGCTAAGAAAGGTGAGGCACAGCAACACAGCTTTAAGAAAGGTGGGGCGTAGCAGCACAGCGCTAAGAAAGGTGAGGCGCAGCAACACAGCACTAAGAAAGGTGGGGCGCAGCAGCACAGCGCTAAGAAAGGTGGGGCGCAGCAGCACAGCGCTAAGAAAGGTGGGGCACAGCAACACAGCGCTAAGAAAGGTGAGGCGCAGCAACACAGCGCTAAGAAAGGTGAGGCGCAGCAACACAGCGCTAAGAAAGGTGAGGCGCAGCAACACAGCGCTAAGAAAGCTGGGGCGCAGCAGCACAGCGCTAAGAAAGGTGAGGCGCAGCAACACAGCGCTAAGAAAGGTGAGGCACAGCAACACAGTGCTAAGAAAGGTGAGGCGCAGCAACACAGCGCTAAGAAAGGTGAGGCGCAGCAACACAGCTCTAAGAAAGGTGGGGCGCAGCAACACAGCGCTAAGAAAGGTGGGGCGCAGCAACACAGCGCTAAGAAAGGTGAGGCGCAGCAACACAACGCTAAGAAAGGTGAGGCACAGCAACACAGCGCTAAGAAAGGTGAGGCACAGCAACACAGCGCTAAGAAAGGTGAGGCGCAGCAACACAGCGCTAAGAAAGGTGGGGCGCAGCAACACAGCGCTTAGAAGGTGAGGCGCAGCAACACAGCACTAAGAAGGTGAGGCGCAGCAACACAGCGCTAAGAAGGTGAGGCACTGCAACACAGCTCTAAGAAAGGTGGGGCGCAGCAACACAGCGCTAAGAAAGGTGGGGCGCAGCAACACAGCACTAAGAAAGGTGGGGCGCAGCAACACAGCTCTAAGAAAGGTGAGGCACAGCAACACAGCGCTAAGAAAGGTGAGGCGCAGCAACACAGCGCTAAGAAAGGTGGGGCGCAGCAACACAGCTCTAAGAAAGGTGAGGCACAGCAACACAGCGCTAAGAAAGGTGAGGCACAGCAACACAGCGCTAAGAAGGTGAGGCGCAGCAACACAGCACTAAGAAAGGTGAGGCGCAGCAACACAGCTCTAAGAAAGGTGAGGCGCAGCAACACAGCGCTAAGAAAGGTGAGGCGCAGCAACACAGCGCTAAGAAAGGTGGGGCGCAGCAACACAGCACTAAGAAAGGTGAGGCACAGCAACACAGCGCTAAGAAGGTGAGGCGCAGCAACACAGCACTAAGAAAGGTGAGGCGCAGCAACACAGCTCTAAGAAAGGTGGGGCGCAGCAACACAGCTCTAAGAAAGGTGGGGCGCAGCAACACAGCTCTAAGAAAGGTGGGGCGCAGCAACACAGCGCTAAGAAAGGTGGGGCGCAGCAACACAGCGCTAAGAAAGGTGAGGCGCAGCAACACAGCGCTAAGAAAGGTGAGGCGCAGCAACACAGCGCTAAGAAAGGTGGGGCGCAGCAACACAGCACTAAGAAAGGTGAGGCGCAGCAACACAGCGCTAAGAAAGGTGAGGCGCAGCAACACAGCGCTAAGAAAGGTGAGGCGCAGCAACACAGCGCTAAGAAAGGTGAGGCGCAGCAACACAGCGCTAAGAAAGGTGAGGCGCAGCAACACAGCGCTAAGAAAGGTGGGGCGCAGCAACACAGCACTAAGAAAGGTGAGGCACAGCAACACAGCGCTAAGAAAGGTGAGGCGCAGCAACACAGCGCTAAGAAAGGTGGGGCGCAGCAACACAGCGCTAAGAAAGGTGAGGCGCAGCAACACAGCTCTAAGAAAGGTGGGGCGCAGCAACACAGCTCTAAGAAAGGTGGGGCGCAGCAACACAGCGCTAAGAAGGTGAGGCACTGCAACACAGCTCTAAGAAAGGTGGGGCGTAGCAGCACAGCGCTAAGAAAGGTGAGACGCAGCAACACAGCACTAAGAAAGGTGGGGCGCAGCAACACAGCGCTAAGAAAGGTGGGGCGCAGCAACACAGCGCTAAGAAAGGTGAGGCGCAGCAACACAGCACTAAGAAAGGTGAGACGCAGCAACACAGCACTAAGAAAGGTGGGGCGCAGCAACACAGCGCTAAGAAAGGTGGGGCGCAGCAACACAGCGCTAAGAAAGGTGAGGCGCAGCAACACAGCGCTAAGAAAGGTGAGACGCAGCAACACAGCACTAAGAAAGGTGGGGCGCAGCAACACAGCGCTAAGAAAGGTGGGGCGCAGCAACACAGCGCTAAGAAAGGTGAGGCGCAGCAACACAGGGCTAAGAAAGGTGGGGCGCACCAACACAGCACTAAGAAAGGTGAGGCGCAGCAACACAGCGCTAAGAAAGGTGAGGCGCAGCAACACAGCGCTAAGAAAGGTGAGACGCAGCAACACAGCGCTAAGAAAGGTGGGACGCACCAACACAGCACTAAGAAAGGTGAGGCGCACCAACACAGCGCTAAGAAAGGTGAGGCGCAGCAACACAGGGCTAAGAAAGGTGGGGCGCACCAACACAGCACTAAGAAAGGTGAGGCGCAGCAACACAGCGCTAAGAAAGGTGGGGCGCACCAACACAGCACTAAGAAAGGTGGGGCGCAGCAACACAGCGCTAAGAAAGGTGGGGCGCAGCAACACAGCGCTAAGAAAGGTGAGGCGCAGCAACACAGCGCTAAGAAAGGTGGGGCGCAGCAACACAGCGCTAAGAAAGGTGAGGCGCAGCAACACAGCGCTAAGAAAGGTGAGACGCAGCAACACAGCACTAAGAAAGGTGAGGCACAGCAACACAGCGCTAAGAAAGGTGAGGCGCAGCAACACAGCGCTAAGAAAGGTGAGGCACAGCAACACAGCGCTAAGAAAGGTGAGGCGCAGCAACACAGCGCTAAGAAAGGTGGGGCGCAGCAACACAGCGCTAAGAAAGGTGGGGCGCACCAACACAGCACTAAGAAAGGTGAGGCGCAGCAACACAGCGCTAAGAAAGGTGGGGCGCACCAACACAGCACTAAGAAAGGTGAGGCGCAGCAACACAGCGCTAAGAAAGGTGGGGCGCAGCAACACAGCGCTAAGAAAGGTGAGACGCAGCAACACAGCGCTAAGAAAGGTGAGGCGCAGCAACACAGCGCTAAGAAAGGTGGGACGCAGCAACACAACGCTAAGAAAGGTGGGGCGCAGAAACACAGCGCTAAGAAAGGTGAGGCGCAGCAACACAGCGCTAAGAAAGGTGAGGCGCAGCAACACAGCGCTAAGAAAGGTGAGGCACAGCAACACAGCACTAAGAAAGGTGAGGCGCAGCAACACAGCGCTAAGAAAGGTGAGGCGCAGCAACACAGCTCTAAGAAAGGTGAGGCGCAGCAACACAGCGCTAAGAAAGGTGAGGCGCAGCAACACAGCGCTAAGAAAGGTGGGGCGCAGCAACACAGCGCTAAGAAAGTTGAGGCACAGCAACACAGCGCTAAGAAAGGTGAGACGCAGCAACACAGCGCTAAGAAAGGTGGGGCGCAGCAACACAGCTCTAAGAAGGTGAGGCGCAGCAACACAGCGCTAAGAAAGGTGAGGTGCAGCAACACAGCGCTAAGAAGGTGAGGCTCAGCAACACAGCACTAAGAAAGGTGAGGCGCAGCAACACAGCGCTAAGAAAGGTGAGGCGCAGCAACACAGCGCTAAGAAAGGTGGGGCGCAGCAACACAGCGCTAAGAAAGGTGAGGCGCAGCAACACAACGCTAAGAAAGGTGGGGCGCAGCAACACAGCGCTAAGAAAGGTGAGGCACAGCAACACAGCGCTAAGAAAGGTGAGGCGCAGCAACACAGCGCTAAGAAAGGTGGGGCGCAGCAACACAGCGCTAAGAAAGGTGAGGCACAGCAACACAGCGCTAAGAAAGGTGAGGCACAGCAACACAGCGCTAAGAAAGGTGAGGCACAGCAACACAGCGCTAAGAAGGTGAGGCGCAGCAACACAGCACTAAGAAAGGTGAGGCGCAGCAACACAGCTCTAAGAAAGGTGGGGCGCAGCAACACAGCTCTAAGAAAGGTGGGGCGCAGCAACACAGCTCTAAGAAAGGTGGGGCGCAGCAACACAGCGCTAAGAAAGGTGGGGCGCAGCAACACAGCGCTAAGAAAGGTGAGGCGCAGCAACACAGCGCTAAGAAAGGTGAGGCGCAGCAACACAGCGCTAAGAAAGGTGGGGCGCAGCAACACAGCACTAAGAAAGGTGAGGCGCAGCAACACAGCGCTAAGAAAGGTGAGGCGCAGCAACACAGCGCTAAGAAAGGTGAGGCGCAGCAACACAGCGCTAAGAAAGGTGAGGCGCAGCAACACAGCGCTAAGAAAGGTGAGGCGCAGCAACACAGCGCTAAGAAAGGTGGGGCGCAGCAACACAGCACTAAGAAAGGTGAGGCACAGCAACACAGCGCTAAGAAAGGTGAGGCGCAGCAACACAGCGCTAAGAAAGGTGGGGCGCAGCAACACAGCGCTAAGAAAGGTGAGGCACAGCAACACAGCGCTAAGAAGGTGAGGCGCAGCAACACAGCACTAAGAAAGGTGAGGCGCAGCAACACAGCTCTAAGAAAGGTGGGGCGCAGCAACACAGCTCTAAGAAAGGTGGGGCGCAGCAACACAGCGCTAAGAAGGTGAGGCACTGCAACACAGCTCTAAGAAAGGTGGGGCGTAGCAGCACAGCGCTAAGAAAGGTGAGACGCAGCAACACAGCACTAAGAAAGGTGGGGCGCAGCAACACAGCGCTAAGAAAGGTGGGGCGCAGCAACACAGCGCTAAGAAAGGTGAGGCGCAGCAACACAGCACTAAGAAAGGTGAGACGCAGCAACACAGCACTAAGAAAGGTGGGGCGCAGCAACACAGCGCTAAGAAAGGTGGGGCGCAGCAACACAGCGCTAAAAAAGGTGAGGCGCAGCAACACAGCGCTAAGAAAGGTGAGGCACTGCAACACAGCGCTAAGAAAGGTGGGACGCACCAACACAGCACTAAGAAAGGTGAGGCGCACCAACACAGCGCTAAGAAAGGTGAGGCGCAGCAACACAGGGCTAAGAAAGGTGGGGCGCACCAACACAGCACTAAGAAAGGTGAGGCGCAGCAACACAGCGCTAAGAAAGGTGGGGCGCACCAACACAGCACTAAGAAAGGTGGGGCGCAGCAACACAGCGCTAAGAAAGGTGGGGCGCAGCAACACAGCGCTAAGAAAGGTGAGGCGCAGCAACACAGCGCTAAGAAAGGTGGGGCGCAGCAACACAGCGCTAAGAAAGGTGAGGCGCAGCAACACAGCGCTAAGAAAGGTGAGACGCAGCAACACAGCACTAAGAAAGGTGAGGCACAGCAACACAGCGCTAAGAAAGGTGAGGCGCAGCAACACAGCGCTAAGAAAGGTGAGGCACAGCAACACAGCGCTAAGAAAGGTGAGGCGCAGCAACACAGCGCTAAGAAAGGTGGGGCGCAGCAACACAGCGCTAAGAAAGGTGGGGCGCACCAACACAGCACTAAGAAAGGTGAGGCGCAGCAACACAGCGCTAAGAAAGGTGGGGCGCACCAACACAGCACTAAGAAAGGTGAGGCGCAGCAACACAGCGCTAAGAAAGGTGGGGCGCAGCAACACAGCGCTAAGAAAGGTGAGACGCAGCAACACAGCGCTAAGAAAGGTGAGGCGCAGCAACACAGCGCTAAGAAAGGTGGGACGCAGCAACACAACGCTAAGAAAGGTGGGGCGCAGAAACACAGCGCTAAGAAAGGTGAGGCGCAGCAACACAGCGCTAAGAAAGGTGAGGCGCAGCAACACAGCGCTAAGAAAGGTGAGGCACAGCAACACAGCGCTAAGAAAGGTGAGACGCAGCAACACAGCGCTAAGAAAGGTGGGGCGCAGCAACACAGCTCTAAGAAGGTGAGGCGCAGCAACACAGCGCTAAGAAAGGTGGGGCGCAGCAACACAGCGCTAAGAAAGGTGAGGCGCAGCAACACAGCTCTAAGAAAGGTGGGGCGCAGCAACACAGCTCTAAGAAAGGTGGGGCGCAGCAACACAGCGCTAAGAAGGTGAGGCACTGCAACACAGCTCTAAGAAAGGTGGGGCGTAGCAGCACAGCGCTAAGAAAGGTGAGACGCAGCAACACAGCACTAAGAAAGGTGGGGCGCAGCAACACAGCGCTAAGAAAGGTGGGGCGCAGCAACACAGCGCTAAGAAAGGTGAGGCGCAGCAACACAGCACTAAGAAAGGTGAGACGCAGCAACACAGCACTAAGAAAGGTGGGGCGCAGCAACACAGCGCTAAGAAAGGTGGGGCGCAGCAACACAGCGCTAAGAAAGGTGAGGCGCAGCAACACAGCGCTAAGAAAGGTGAGACGCAGCAACACAGCACTAAGAAAGGTGGGGCGCAGCAACACAGCGCTAAGAAAGGTGGGGCGCAGCAACACAGCGCTAAGAAAGGTGAGGCGCAGCAACACAGGGCTAAGAAAGGTGGGGCGCACCAACACAGCACTAAGAAAGGTGAGGCGCAGCAACACAGCGCTAAGAAAGGTGAGGCGCAGCAACACAGCGCTAAGAAAGGTGAGACGCAGCAACACAGCGCTAAGAAAGGTGGGACGCACCAACACAGCACTAAGAAAGGTGAGGCGCACCAACACAGCGCTAAGAAAGGTGAGGCGCAGCAACACAGGGCTAAGAAAGGTGGGGCGCACCAACACAGCACTAAGAAAGGTGAGGCGCAGCAACACAGCGCTAAGAAAGGTGGGGCGCACCAACACAGCACTAAGAAAGGTGGGGCGCAGCAACACAGCGCTAAGAAAGGTGGGGCGCAGCAACACAGCGCTAAGAAAGGTGAGGCGCAGCAACACAGCGCTAAGAAAGGTGGGGCGCAGCAACACAGCGCTAAGAAAGGTGAGGCGCAGCAACACAGCGCTAAGAAAGGTGAGACGCAGCAACACAGCACTAAGAAAGGTGAGGCACAGCAACACAGCGCTAAGAAAGGTGAGGCGCAGCAACACAGCGCTAAGAAAGGTGAGGCACAGCAACACAGCGCTAAGAAAGGTGAGGCGCAGCAACACAGCGCTAAGAAAGGTGGGGCGCAGCAACACAGCGCTAAGAAAGGTGGGGCGCACCAACACAGCACTAAGAAAGGTGAGGCGCAGCAACACAGCGCTAAGAAAGGTGGGGCGCACCAACACAGCACTAAGAAAGGTGAGGCGCAGCAACACAGCGCTAAGAAAGGTGGGGCGCAGCAACACAGCGCTAAGAAAGGTGAGACGCAGCAACACAGCGCTAAGAAAGGTGAGGCGCAGCAACACAGCGCTAAGAAAGGTGGGACGCAGCAACACAACGCTAAGAAAGGTGGGGCGCAGAAACACAGCGCTAAGAAAGGTGAGGCGCAGCAACACAGCGCTAAGAAAGGTGAGGCGCAGCAACACAGCGCTAAGAAAGGTGAGGCACAGCAACACAGCACTAAGAAAGGTGAGGCGCAGCAACACAGCGCTAAGAAAGGTGAGGCGCAGCAACACAGCTCTAAGAAAGGTGAGGCGCAGCAACACAGCGCTAAGAAAGGTGAGGCGCAGCAACACAGCGCTAAGAAAGGTGGGGCGCAGCAACACAGCGCTAAGAAAGTTGAGGCACAGCAACACAGCGCTAAGAAAGGTGAGACGCAGCAACACAGCGCTAAGAAAGGTGGGGCGCAGCAACACAGCTCTAAGAAGGTGAGGCGCAGCAACACAGCGCTAAGAAAGGTGAGGTGCAGCAACACAGCGCTAAGAAGGTGAGGCTCAGCAACACAGCACTAAGAAAGGTGAGGCGCAGCAACACAGCGCTAAGAAAGGTGAGGCGCAGCAACACAGCGCTAAGAAAGGTGGGGCGCAGCAACACAGCGCTAAGAAAGGTGAGGCGCAGCAACACAACGCTAAGAAAGGTGGGGCGCAGCAACACAGCGCTAAGAAAGGTGAGGCACAGCAACACAGCGCTAAGAAAGGTGAGGCGCAGCAACACAGCGCTAAGAAAGGTGGGGCGCAGCAACACAGCGCTAAGAAAGGTGAGGCACAGCAACACAGCGCTAAGAAAGGTGAGGCACAGCAACACAGCGCTAAGAAAGGTGAGGCACAGCAACACAGCGCTAAGAAGGTGAGGCGCAGCAACACAGCACTAAGAAAGGTGAGGCGCAGCAACACAGCTCTAAGAAAGGTGGGGCGCAGCAACACAGCTCTAAGAAAGGTGGGGCGCAGCAACACAGCTCTAAGAAAGGTGGGGCGCAGCAACACAGCGCTAAGAAAGGTGGGGCGCAGCAACACAGCGCTAAGAAAGGTGAGGCGCAGCAACACAGCGCTAAGAAAGGTGAGGCGCAGCAACACAGCGCTAAGAAAGGTGGGGCGCAGCAACACAGCACTAAGAAAGGTGAGGCGCAGCAACACAGCGCTAAGAAAGGTGAGGCGCAGCAACACAGCGCTAAGAAAGGTGAGGCGCAGCAACACAGCGCTAAGAAAGGTGAGGCGCAGCAACACAGCGCTAAGAAAGGTGAGGCGCAGCAACACAGCGCTAAGAAAGGTGGGGCGCAGCAACACAGCACTAAGAAAGGTGAGGCACAGCAACACAGCGCTAAGAAAGGTGAGGCGCAGCAACACAGCGCTAAGAAAGGTGGGGCGCAGCAACACAGCGCTAAGAAAGGTGAGGCACAGCAACACAGCGCTAAGAAGGTGAGGCGCAGCAACACAGCACTAAGAAAGGTGAGGCGCAGCAACACAGCTCTAAGAAAGGTGGGGCGCAGCAACACAGCTCTAAGAAAGGTGGGGCGCAGCAACACAGCGCTAAGAAGGTGAGGCACTGCAACACAGCTCTAAGAAAGGTGGGGCGTAGCAGCACAGCGCTAAGAAAGGTGAGACGCAGCAACACAGCACTAAGAAAGGTGGGGCGCAGCAACACAGCGCTAAGAAAGGTGGGGCGCAGCAACACAGCGCTAAGAAAGGTGAGGCGCAGCAACACAGCACTAAGAAAGGTGAGACGCAGCAACACAGCACTAAGAAAGGTGGGGCGCAGCAACACAGCGCTAAGAAAGGTGGGGCGCAGCAACACAGCGCTAAGAAAGGTGAGGCGCAGCAACACAGCGCTAAGAAAGGTGAGGCACTGCAACACAGCGCTAAGAAAGGTGGGACGCACCAACACAGCACTAAGAAAGGTGAGGCGCACCAACACAGCGCTAAGAAAGGTGAGGCGCAGCAACACAGGGCTAAGAAAGGTGGGGCGCACCAACACAGCACTAAGAAAGGTGAGGCGCAGCAACACAGCGCTAAGAAAGGTGGGGCGCACCAACACAGCACTAAGAAAGGTGGGGCGCAGCAACACAGCGCTAAGAAAGGTGGGGCGCAGCAACACAGCGCTAAGAAAGGTGAGGCGCAGCAACACAGCGCTAAGAAAGGTGGGGCGCAGCAACACAGCGCTAAGAAAGGTGAGGCGCAGCAACACAGCGCTAAGAAAGGTGAGACGCAGCAACACAGCACTAAGAAAGGTGAGGCACAGCAACACAGCGCTAAGAAAGGTGAGGCGCAGCAACACAGCGCTAAGAAAGGTGAGGCACAGCAACACAGCGCTAAGAAAGGTGAGGCGCAGCAACACAGCGCTAAGAAAGGTGGGGCGCAGCAACACAGCGCTAAGAAAGGTGGGGCGCACCAACACAGCACTAAGAAAGGTGAGGCGCAGCAACACAGCGCTAAGAAAGGTGGGGCGCACCAACACAGCTCTAAGAAGGTGAGGCGCAGCAACACAGCGCTAAGAAAGGTGAGGCACTGCAACACAGCGCTAAGAAAGGTGAGGCGCAGCAACACAGCGCTAAGAAAGGTGAGGCGCAGCAACACAGCGCTAAGAAGGTGAGGCTCAGCAACACAGCACTAAGAAAGGTGAGGCGCAGCAACACAGCGCTAAGAAAGGTGGGGCGCAGCAACACAGCGCTAAGAAAGGTGGGGCGCAGCAACACAGCGCTAAGAAAGGTGAGGCACAGCAACACAGCGCTAAGAAAGGTGAGGCGCAGCAACACAGCTCTAAGAAAGGTGGGGCGCAGCAACACAGCGCTAAGAAGGTGAGGCGCAGCAACACAGCACTAAGAAAGGTGAGGCGCAGCAACACAGCTCTAAGAAAGGTGGGGTGCAGCAACACAGCTCTAAGAAAGGTGAGGCGCAGCAACACAGCTCTAAGAAAGGTGGGGCGCAGCAACACAGCACTAAGAAAGGTGAGGCGCAGCAACACAGCGCTAAGAAAGGTGAGGCGCAGCAACACAGCGCTAAGAAAGGTGGGGCGCAGCAGCACAGCTCTAAGAAAGGTGAGGCGCAGCAACACAGCGCTAAGAAAGGTGAGGCGCAGCAACACAGCGCTAAGAAAGGTGGGGCGCAGCAACACAGCGCTAAGAAAGTTGAGGCACAGCAACACAGCGCTAAGAAAGGTGAGACGCAGCAACACAGCGCTAAGAAAGGTGGGGCGCAGCAACACAGCTCTAAGAAGGTGAGGCGCAGCAACACAGCGCTAAGAAAGGTGAGGCACTGCAACACAGCACTAAGAAAGGTGAGGCGCAGCAACACAGCGCTAAGAAAGGTGAGGCGCAGCAACACAGCGCTAAGAAGGTGAGGCTCAGCAACACAGCACTAAGAAAGGTGAGGCGCAGCAACACAGCGCTAAGAAAGGTGAGGCGCAGCAACACAGCGCTAAGAAAGGTGGGGCGCAGCAACACAGCGCTAAGAAAGGTGAGGCGCAGCAACACAACGCTAAGAAAGGTGGGGCGCAGCAACACAGCGCTAAGAAAGGTGAGGCACAGCAACACAGCGCTAAGAAAGGTGAGGCGCAGCAACACAGCGCTGAGAAAGGTGGGGCGCAGCAACACAGCGCTAAGAAAGGTGAGGCACAGCAACACAGCGCTAAGAAAGGTGAGGCACAGCAACACAGCGCTAAGAAAGGTGAGGCACAGCAACACAGCGCTAAGAAAGGTGAGGCGCAGCAACACAGCGCTAAGAAAGGTGGGGCGCAGCAACACAGCGCTAAGAAAGGTGAGGCACAGCAACACAGCGCTAAGAAAGATGAGGCACAGCAACACAGCACTAAGAAAGGTGAGGCGCAGCAACACAGCGCTAAGAAAGATGAGGCACAGCAACACAGCACTAAGAAAGGTGAGGCGCAGCAACACAGCGCTAAGAAAGGTGAGGCAAAGCAACACAACACTAAGAAAGGTGGGGCGCAGCAACACAGCGCTAAGAAAGGTGAGGCGCAGCAACACAGCGCTGAGAAAGGTGAGGCAAAGCAACACAACACTAAGAAAGGTGAGGCGCAGCAACACAGCGCTAAGAAGGTGAGGCGCAGCAACACAGCGCTAAGAAAGGTGAGGCAAAGCAACACAACACTAAGAAAGGTGAGGCGCAGCAACACAGCGCTAAGAAGGTGAGGCACAGCAACACAGCGCTAAGAAAGGTGAGGCAAAGCAACACAGCGCTAAGAAAGGTGGGGCGCAGCAACACAGCGCTAAGAAAGGTGAGGCGCAGCAACACAGCGCTAAGAAAGGTGAGACGCAGCAACACAGCACTAAGAAAGGTGAGGCACAGCAACACAGCGCTAAGAAAGGTGAGGCGCAGCAACACAGCGCTAAGAAAGGTGAGGCACAGCAACACAGCGCTAAGAAAGGTGAGGCGCAGCAACACAGCGCTAAGAAAGGTGGGGCGCAGCAACACAGCGCTAAGAAAGGTGGGGCGCACCAACACAGCACTAAGAAAGGTGAGGCGCAGCAACACAGCGCTAAGAAAGGTGGGGCGCACCAACACAGCACTAAGAAAGGTGAGGCGCAGCAACACAGCGCTAAGAAAGGTGGGGCGCAGCAACACAGCGCTAAGAAAGGTGAGACGCAGCAACACAGCGCTAAGAAAGGTGAGGCGCAGCAACACAGCGCTAAGAAAGGTGGGACGCAGCAACACAACGCTAAGAAAGGTGGGGCGCAGAAACACAGCGCTAAGAAAGGTGAGGCGCAGCAACACAGCGCTAAGAAAGGTGAGGCGCAGCAACACAGCGCTAAGAAAGGTGAGGCACAGCAACACAGCACTAAGAAAGGTGAGGCGCAGCAACACAGCGCTAAGAAAGGTGAGGCGCATCAACACAGCTCTAAGAAAGGTGAGGCGCAGCAACACAGCGCTAAGAAATGTGAGGCGCAGCAACACAGCGCTAAGAAAGGTGGGGCGCAGCAACACAGCGCTAAGAAAGTTGAGGCACAGCAACACAGCGCTAAGAAAGGTGAGACGCAGCAACACAGCGCTAAGAAAGGTGGGGCGCAGCAACACAGCTCTAAGAAGGTGAGGCGCAGCAACACAGCGCTAAGAAAGGTGAGGCACTGCAACACAGCGCTAAGAAAGGTGAGGCGCAGCAACACAGCGCTAAGAAAGGTGAGGCGCAGCAACACAACGCTAAGAAGGTGAGGCTCAGCAACACAGCACTAAGAAAGGTGAGGCGCAGCAACACAGCGCTAAGAAAGGTGAGGCGCAGCAACACAGCGCTAAGAAAGGTGGGGCGCAGCAACACAGCGCTAAGAAAGGTGAGGCGCAGCAACACAACGCTAAGAAAGGTGGGGCGCAGCAACACAGCGCTAAGAAAGGTGAGGCACAGCAACACAGCGCTAAGAAAGGTGAGGCGCAGCAACACAGCGCTAAGAAAGGTGGGGCGCAGCAACACAGCGCTAAGAAAGGTGAGGCACAGCAACACAGCGCTAAGAAAGGTGAGGCGCAGCAACACAGCGCTAAGAAAGGTGAGGCGCAGCAACACAGCGCTAAGAAAGGTGGGGCGCAGCAACACAGCGCTAAGAAAGGTGAGGCACAGCAACACAGCGCTAAGAAAGATGAGGCACAGCAACACAGCACTAAGAAAGGTGAGGCGCAGCAACACAGCGCTAAGAAAGATGAGGCACAGCAACACAGCACTAAGAAAGGTGAGGCGCAGCAACACAGCGCTAAGAAAGGTGAGGCAAAGCAACACAACACTAAGAAAGGTGGGGCGCAGCAACACAGCGCTAAGAAAGGTGAGGCGCAGCAACACAGCGCTGAGAAAGGTGAGGCAAAGCAACACAACACTAAGAAAGGTGAGGCGCAGCAACACAGCGCTAAGAAGGTGAGGCGCAGCAACACAGCGCTAAGAAAGGTGAGGCAAAGCAACACAACACTAAGAAAGGTGAGGCGCAGCAACACAGCGCTAAGAAGGTGAGGCGCAGCAACACAGCGCTAAGAAAGGTGAGGCAAAGCAACACAACACTAAGAAAGGTGAGGCAATGCAACACAGCGCTAAGAAGGTGAGGCGCAGCAACACAGCGCTAAGAAAGGTGAGGCAAAGCAACACAACACTAAGAAAGGTGAGGCAAAGCAACACAACACTAAGAAAGGTGAGGCGCAGCAACACAGCGCTAAGAAGGTGAGGCGCAGCAACACAGCGCTAAGAAGGTGAGGCGCAGCAACACAGCGCTAAGAAAGGTGAGGCAAAGCAACACAACACTAAGAAAGGTGAGGCGCAGCAACACAGCGCTAAGAAGGTGAGGCGCAGCAACACAGCGCTAAGAAGGTGAGGCGCAGCAACACAGCGCTAAGAAGGTGAGGCAAAGCAACACAACACTAAGAAAGGTGAGGCGCAGCAACACAGCGCTAAGAAGGTGAGGCGCAGCAACACAGCGCTAAGAAAGGTGAGGCAAAGCAACACAACACTAAGAAAGGTGGGGCGCAGCAACACAGCGCTAAGAAAGGTGAGGCGTAGCAACACAGCGCTGAGAAAGGTGAGGCAAAGCAACACAACACTAAGAAAGGTGAGGCGCAGCAACACAGCGCTAAGAAGGTGAGGCGCAGCAACACAGCGCTAAGAAAGGTGAGGCAAAGCAACACAACACTAAGAAAGGTGAGGCGCAGCAACACAGCGCTAAGAAGGTGAGGCGCAGCAACACAGCGCTAAGAAAGGTGAGGCAAAGCAACACAACACTAAGAAAGGTGAGGCAATGCAACACAGCGCTAAGAAGGTGAGGCGCAGCAACACAGCGCTAAGAAAGGTGAGGCAAAGCAACACAACACTAAGAAAGGTGAGGCAAAGCAACACAACACTAAGAAAGGTGAGGCGCAGCAACACAGCGCTAAGAAGGTGAGGCGCAGCAACACAGCGCTAAGAAGGTGAGGCGCAGCAACACAGCGCTAAGAAAGGTGAGGCAAAGCAACACAACACTAAGAAAGGTGAGGCGCAGCAACACAGCGCTAAGAAGGTGAGGCGCAGCAACACAGCGCTAAGAAGGTGAGGCGCAGCAACACAGCGCTAAGAAGGTGAGGCAAAGCAACACAACACTAAGAAAGGTGAGGCGCAGCAACACAGCGCTAAGAAGGTGAGGCGCAGCAACACAGAGCTAAGAAGGTGAGGCGCAGCAACACAGCGCTAAGAAAGGTGGGGCGCAGCAACACAGCGCTAAGAAGGTGAGGCGCAGCAACACAGCGCTAAGAAGGTGAGGCGCAGCAACACAACACTAAGAAAGGTGAGGCGCAGCTACACAGTGCCATGAAGGTGAGGCACAGCAACACAGCGCTAAACAGCTGAGGCACAGCAACACAGCGCTAAGAAAGGTGAGGCAAAGCAACACAGCGCTAAGAAGGTGAGGCGTAGCGACACAGCGCTAAGCAAAATATCAGCAAGACTCAATACTTGGGCTTGAGCTGAGCCTGCATTATTGGTGAAACACAAGAGAGCACCCGTGGCCTCTTGGCGCTAGACACACACACACACACACACATATACTTGGGGTAGACATCGCATTTATTTCTATTCTGGCCTCATAGTGCTGGGTTTTCCACTACCACCACCCGACTCACCCCCCTCACGTTAGCAGTTCAGAGAAAGGAAAGGGTTGAGTTTCCAAGCCCCAGATCACATGATGCAGCCGAGCTGCACCCCAACCCATCCAACATGCCCCCCACCCAAGTAAACCAACTCCGCCACCCACCCACCTACCCTCCGCCAAACACCACTCCTCCATGCAAGAACGGCTCGGGGTCTCCCTGATACTGAAGTAAGGGGGTGCAGCCTGTTATGGGGGGTTGGAGCTGCAGCTTCCACCTGTAGAATGCACTTCGCTTATACTATGGCAATGCCTTGCTGGCGGAAGGGGGGAGACCCTGCTAAATAAATTACAGGTTATTCAGAATACAGCTGCCAGAATGATCTTAAACATGCCAGCTGACCCCCCCCCTCCGAACCCTTGCTAAAAGAACTGCATTGGCTGCCAGTAAGAAAGAGATCCTTTTTTAGGTCTCGCCTGTCGATGCGCATGCGCATCGAGCAAGGCGAGAGTATAGGGACTTATCCACTCTTTATCCACACTGCAAGGAATCGTGGTGATTCCTTGCAGTGCCCTTGCATGCGCATTGAGCTTAAAAGCGCGTGCACGTCCGTCTTTGTTTACCCGCTCCGCCCCTTCCCCTTCCCGCCGTGTCGCATTTCTCCTCCCCCCTCCCCTCTCTTCCCTCCGGCTTGTTTGTTTATTTGACCCGCTCCGCCCCCTCCCCTTCCCGCCGTGTCGCATTTCTCCTCCCCCCTCCCCTCTCTTCCCTCCGTCTTGTTAAAGTCCGTCGCTATGCTACTTGCCCTATCCAAATGGCTCTGAAGTGCCAGACAGCGGAACAACTTGAATTAGTCACTGACAAAGTCGATAGGTCGCTACCATGTTCCTTCAAAGAAGTTTTTGCGTGCTTTGCATGCACGTGTGATTCACAAGAGAAATAGGGGCTCGACGGTGCCTAGTTTGCACAAGTCTGCCTCCCGCTGTGGGTCGGCCCGATGAGAAGAGCTGCGCTGATTGGCAAAGTGTCCCCTCTACATTGTTAGTTGAGCCGGAGCTGTTGCGACTCAAGGTAGGAATCTGTGTGCAGCGAACTCTTATGTTTTTCTACTTCGGACTGCTGATGCTTATTCTTGGGAATGTCGCACGGCGCATGCAATCTCCATAAGGTTTGGTGCTTTGAAAACTGGTGCCGAATTCCACTTTCATTCTCAGTTGCACTAAAATAGCCTTGCAGATGATGGTCACTTTTCATCTCAAACGTTTTAATGTCCTTCTATGGTTATACATATGTCTGAAAGCTCTGTTGAACTGCCAGTGCCCTTTTGCTTTTATTCTATAATTGCAATGCTTTTTAATTAACACGCCAATAAAGATGTGACACATGAAATTGTTTATGAAAAACAGCCACAGAGCACACGCTAAAAGCTGAGGCAGGCTAGGTTCAAAGTGTTTCCCCAGCAGGGCTTTAAGTGAGATGAAAACACAGGGGTGGTGGTCTCACAGAGGGCCATGGCCAAAGTAATTAAGTGCGTTGCTTAAACACACCTAAGCTAAAAATCTGAGCTTAGCATAGTGTCCTGCCCGACTTGTATTTTGCAGCAATTATGGCTTGTTTTTTTTACTTGCCATTGTTTTTTAATGCGGTATTAGATCTCTCAGTATTGGGTTAGGTGGCTTCTTTTACGAGGCACGCGTCCTGCATCCAGTGGTGGTGGCTTCTCTGTTGCACTTCTTGGATGACATCACTGTCTGGCGCCGCTCACTTATTTCCTGGAAATAGAAACGTACTTTCTGCGGAGAGGCAGGACGCGCCCCTGTAAACGGCGATCCAGCATTTCTATCAGATGTGCAACGTAAAACCTGACCAAGGCGAATGGAGGCTCTTTTGGGGGAAATTAGGGCAGAAAGATTTCATTTTTCCAGACTTTTATTTTTCAAGTTCGCCTGACTTCACATTCCTGGATTGCAGTCGCGGAAACAAAGCGGCCAGCTCTTCTTCCCTGAAGCGAATCCTTCTGGCGCTCAACACTGCCGCTGACGTGCTTTCAAAGGGGCGTTTAAGAATGACCCGACAGGGAGCTTGCTCGGATCGTTCCTTTGTTCCCCAATACGGAAGATGGGATGCAGCGACCCTCAACCCCTCACTCACCCTCAACCCCTCACCCTCAACCCCTCATCCTCAACCCCTCATCCTCAACCCCTCACCCTCACCCTCACTCACCCTCACTCACCCTCACTCACCCTCAACCCCTCACCCTCACTCACCCTCACCCTCACTCACCCTCAACACCTCACCCTCACTCACCCTCAACCCCTCACCCTCAACCCCTCACTCACCCTCACTCTCACTCATCCTCACTCACCCTCAACCCCTCACCCTCACTCACGCTCAACCCCTCACCCTCACTCACCCTCAACCCCTCACCCTCAACCCCTCACCCTCAACCCCTCACCCTCACTCACCCTCGACCCCTCCCCCTCGACCCCTCCCCCTCAACCCCTCACCCTCCCTCACTCACCCTCACTCACCCTCAACCCCTCACCCTCAACCCCTCACCCTCACTCACCCTCAACCCCTCACCCTCACTCACCATCAACCACTCACCCTCAACCCCTCACCCTCACTCACCCTCACCCTCAGTCACCCTCACCCACCCTCACTCACCCTCACTCACCCTCAACCCCCCACCCTCACTCACCCTCACTCACCCTCACCCTCACTCACCCTCACTCACCTAAACCCCTCACCCTCACTCACCCTCAACCCCTCACTCATCCTCACTCACCCTCAACCCCTCACCCTCACTCACCCTCACCCACCCTCAACCCCTCACCCTCACTCACCCTCAAACCCTCACCCTCACTCACCCTCAACCCCTCACCCTCACTCACCCTCACCCACCCTCAACACCTCATCCTCACTCACCCTCACCCTCACTCACCCTCAACCACTCACACTCACTCACCCTCACTCACCCTCAACCCCTCACCCTCAATCCCTCACCCTCACTCACCCTCACCCTCACTCACCCTCAACCCCTCACCCTCAACCCCTCACCCTCAACCCCTCACTCATCCTCACTCACCCTCAACCCCTCACCCTCACTCACCCTCAACCCCTCACCCCCTCACCCTCACCCTCACCCCCTCACCCTCACCCCCTCACCCTCCACCCTCACTCACCCTCAACCCCTCACCCTCACTCTCACTCACCCTCACCCTCACTCACCCTCAACACCTCACTCACCCTCAACACCTCACCCTCAACCTCAACCCCTCACCCTCACTCACCCTCACCCTCACTCACCCTCACCCTCACTCACCCTCACCCTCACTCACCCTCACCCTCACTCACCCTCACCCTCACTCACCCTCACTCATCCTCACCCTCACTCACCCTCACCCTCACTCACCCTCACCCTCACTCACCCTCACCCTCACTCACTCACCCTCACTCACCCTCAACCCCTCACCCTCACTCACCCTCACCCACCCTCAACACCTCATCCTCACTCACCCTCACCCTCACTCACCCTCAACCACTCACACTCACTCACCCTCACTCACCCTCAACCCCTCACCCTCAATCCCTCACCCTCACTCACCCTCACCCTCACTCACCCTCAACCCCTCACCCTCAACCCCTCACCCTCAACCCCTCACTCATCCTCACTCACCCTCAACCCCTCACCCTCACTCACCCTCAACCCCTCACCCCCTCACCCTCACCCTCACCCCCTCACCCTCACCCCCTCACCCTCCACCCTCACTCACCCTCAACCCCTCACCCTCACTCTCACTCACCCTCACCCTCACTCACCCTCAACACCTCACTCACCCTCAACACCTCACCCTCAACCTCAACCCCTCACCCTCACTCACCCTCACCCTCACTCACCCTCACCCTCACTCACCCTCACCCTCACTCACCCTCACCCTCACTCACCCTCACCCTCACTCACCCTCACTCATCCTCACCCTCACTCACCCTCACCCTCACTCACCCTCACCCTCACTCACCCTCACCCTCACTCACTCACCCTCAACCACTCACCCTCAACCACTCACCCTCAACCACTCACCCTCACTCACCCTCACTCACCCTCACTCACCCTCACTCACCCTCACTCACCCTCACTCACCCTCACCCACCCTTACCCACCCTCACCCTCACCCTCCCTCACCCTCACCCTCACTCACCCTCACCCTCACTCACCCTCACTCTCACTCACCCTCACCCTCACCCTCCCTCACCCTCACTCACCCTCAACCCCTCACCCTCACTCACCCTCACTCACCCTCAACCCCTCACCCTCACTCACCCTCAACCCCTCACCCTCACACAGTGCAATAGGTCTCAGACCATTTCAGTTACAGCTTTAAGAAATGTTTATGGCTTTTTTTATTTGTAATTCTTTAGCATTGGCTACAGGAAACAAAAATGCTAAACATTTACAAAAAAACCCATAAACAATTCTAAAAGCACTAACTCTAATGGTGCGAGACCTATTGCATTTCCAATGCTTGTTTAAATATGCTGCCCTACTTACAACGCTCTAAATGGTGGAGGCCCTTACTATCTACGAAAGAAACTGGTAAAACACGTGCCAGGCAGAAATCTGAGGTCAGGTTCACTAGGACTTCTACAGATCCCTGGTGTACGCTTGAGCCGCACTGGGGGTAACGCCTTTTCGTATCTTGCTCCAATGTACTGGAACAGATTGCCCAAGGCCCTGCGGGATACTCCGACTTACTGCACCTTTGGCAAACAACTAAAAGCCTTCCTGTTTTAAAATACCCCTGACCTGACTCCCCGCCATCCGGTTTTGTTTTTCTAGGCAGCGCCGAGATGCCCCGGGGTGAATCGTGCGCTATAAAAGAGCATTTAACATAACATAACACGTGAGGCAGCCATAAAGAGAAGACGCAGAGAATTCAGTGAATAATTCAGCTTTGTGATGTCTTTATTCACAGATGGAGGTCCTCGGGGACATCTCCCCCCCTCCTCGGGGACATCTCCCCCCCTCCTCGGGGACATCTCCCCTCCTCCTCGGGGACATCTCCCCCCCTCCTCGGGGACATCTCCCCCCCTCCTTGGGGACATCTCCCCCCCTCCTTGGGGACATCTCCCCTCCTCCTCGGGGACATCTCCCCCCCTCCTTGGGGACATCTCCCCCCCTCCTTGGGGACATCTCCCCTCCTCCTCGGGGACATCTCCCCCCTCCTCGGGGACATCTCCACATCTCCCCCCCTCCTCGGGGACATCTCCCCCCCTCCTCGGGGACATCTCCCCTCCTCCTCGGGGACATCTCCCCCCCTCCTCGGGGACATCTCCCCCCCTCCTCGGGGACATCTCCCCTCCTCCTCGGGGACATCTCCCCCCCTCCTCGGGGACATCTCCCCCCCTCCTTGGGGACATATCCCCATCTCCTCGGGGACATCTCCCCCCTCCTCGGGGACATCTCCTCATCTCCCCCCCTCCTCGGGGACATCTCCCCCCCTCCTCGGGGACATCTCCCCTCCTCCTCGGGGACATCTCCCCCCCTCCTCGGGGACATCTCCCCTCCTCCTCGGGGACATCTCTCCCCCTCCTCGGGGACATCTCCCCCCCTCCTCGGGGACATCTCCCCCCCTCCTCGGGGACATCTCCCCTCCTCCTCGGGGACATCTCCCCCCCTCCTCGGGGACATCTTCCCCCCTCCTCGGGGACATCTCCCCCCCTCCTTGGGGACATCTCCCCTCCTCCTCGGGGACATCTCCCCCCCTCCTCGGGGACATCTCCCCCCCTCCTCGGGGACATCTCCCCTCCTCCTCGGGGACATCTCCCCCCCTCCTCGGGGACTTCTCCCCTCCTCCTCGGGGACATCTCCACATCTTCCCCCCTCCTCGGGGACATCTCCCCTCCTCCTCGGGGACATCTCCCCCCCTCCTCGGGGACATCTCCCCTCCTCCTTGGGGACATCTCCCCCCCTCCTCGGGGACATCTCCCCCCCTCCTCGGGGACATCTCTCCCCCCCTCCTTGGGGACATCTCCCCCCTCCTTCGGGACATCTCCCCCCCTCCTCGGGGACATCTCCCCCCCTCCTTGGGGACATCTCTCCCCCGGAGGGGGGACATCTCCCCATCCCTCCTCGGGGACATCTCCCTCCCTCCTCGGGGACATCTCCCCCCCTCCTCGGGGACATCTCCCCCCCTCCTTGGGGACATCTCTCCCCCGGAGGGGGGACATCTCCCCCCCCCTCCTCGGGGACATCTCCCCCCCTCCTCGGGGACATCTCCCCCCCCTCCTCGGGGACATCTCCCCTCCTCCTCGGGGACATCTCCCCCCCTCTTTGGGGACATCTCCCCCCCTCCTCGGGGACATCTCCCCTCTTCCTCGGGGACATCTCCCCCCCTCCTCGGGGACATCTCCCCCCCTCCTCGGGGACATCTCTCCCCCGGAGGGGGGGACATCTCCCCCCCTCCTCGGGGACAACTCTACCCCTCCTCGGGGACATCTCCCCCCCTTCTTGGAGACATCTCCCTCCCTCCTCGGGGACATCTCCCCCCTCCCTCGTATGTCCGCATGGTTTTGCGGAATCTCAGTGCAGCATCACACCCCTCAGGGGAAAGGAGATGTGGAGCCCCGAGGGGAGTGGGCAGGACTAACCCGGGGCAGTAGAAGAAATAGGGGGGTAGCTCTGACTTAAGAGGGGGGAATGAAAGAGTGGGAAAGGGGCCGAGAGGGCCGAGGGGGCTTCTGTTTGCCTCTCTGTACCCTGTTATCGCCCTGGTGGGGGGCTCTATTATTACACCAGGCGCAGGTCTGCCCCTGGCTGGACCGAGAAGTAGGGGTGCACCCCCCCGGGGAAGGTGCCATTGATGGTGCCGAGATACTCCAGGGTATCTGCGTTGTACCAGGACAGCCGCCCCCCCTCATAGTCCAGGTAGACCCCCAGCCCCTGATCCAGATGGGGGGACAGGCGGGGGGGAGTGAAGAAGAGAATCCAGTACACACCACCATACAACCCCCGCAAAAGAAAGACTCAGCCATTAGGGGGCGCTTCACTGAACGTCTCCACTCCCAGACTCTCCCCTACGACCCCCACTGACCACGGCCCCCACTGCAGAATCTGTACCTCCCAGTAATGCCTCCCCGAGGTGAACCCCTCCCGCCCCAGCACTGAGGGCCAGTCATTGAATATCCTGTGATTGTCCGTCCAGGACTGGCGTCTGTCTGTCCCTGTCACACGTCTCCCGTCCTCTGAAAGGATCACATCTTCATCAGCCATGTCTGGATCCAGAGTCACCAGCGCTGCAGAGAGAGAGAGGGTTAATGACACACTGTGTGACCTCAGGCAAGTCACTGTCCCATCCAGAGACCCCAGCACTGCACAGAGAGGAGAGAGAGTTAAAGACACACTGTGTGACGTCAGACAAGCCACTGTCCACTCAGAGACCACAGCACTGCAGAGAGAGGAGAGAGTTACTGACACACTGTGTGACCTCAGACAAGTCAATGTCCCACACAGAGACCCCTGCACTGCAGAGAGAGGAGAGAGGTAATGACACACTGTGTGACTTCAGGCAAGTCACTGTCCCACCCAGAGACCCCAGCACTGTACAGAGAGGAGAGAGAGTTAATGACACACTGTGTGACCTCAGACAAGTCACTGTCCCACCCAGCACTGCACAGAGAGGAGAGAGAGTTAATGACACACTTTGTGACCTCAGACAAGTCACTGTCCCACCCAGAGACCACAGCACTGCAGAGAGAGAGAGAGAGAGAGAGTTAATGACACACTGTGTGACCTCAAACAAGTCACTGTCCCACCAGAGACCACAGCACTGCAGAGAGAGAGAGAGTCAATGACACACAGTGACCTCAGACAAGTCACTGTCCCACCCAGAGACCCCAGCACTGCAGAGAGAGAGAGAGAGAGAGAGAGAGAGAGTTAATGACACACTGTGTGACCTCAAACAAGTCACTGTCCCACCAGAGACCACAGCACTGCAGAGAGAGGGAGAGTCAATGACACACAGTGACCTCAGACAAGTCACTGTCCCACCCAGAGACCCCAGCCCTGAAGAGAGAGGAGAGAGAGAGAGAGTTAATGACACACTGTGGGACCTCAGACAAGTCACTGTCCCACCCAGAGATCCCAGCACTGCTGAGAGAGAAAGAGAGTTAATGACACACTGTGTGACCTCAGACAAGTCACTGTCCCTCCCAGAGACCCCAGCGCTGCAGAGAGAGGAGAGAGAGTTAATGACACACTGTGTGACCTCAGACAAATCACTGTCCCACAGAGAGACTCCAGCACTGCAGAGAGGAGAGAGTTAATGACACACTGTGTGACCCCAGACAAGTCACTGTCCCACAGAGAGACTCCAGCACTGCAGAGAGGAGAGAGTTAATGGCACACAGTGTGACCTCAGACAAGTCACTGTCCCACCAGAGACCCCAGCACCGCACAGAGAGGAGAGAGAGTTAATGACACACTGTGTGACCTCAGGCAAGTCACTGTCCCATCCAGAGACCCCAGCACTGCACAGAGAGGAGAGAGAGTTAATGACACACTGTGTGACCTCAGACAAGTCACTGTCCCACAGAGAGACTCCAGCACTGCAGAGAGGAGAGAGTTAATGGCACACAGTGTGACCTCAGACAAGTCACTGTCCCACCAGAGACCCCAGCACCGCACAGAGAGGAGAGAGAGTTAATGACACACTGTGTGACCTCAGGCAAGTCACTGTCCCATCCAGAGACCCCAGCACTGCACAGAGAGGAGAGAGAGTTAATGACACACTGTGTGACCTCAGACAAGTCACTGTCCACCAGAGACCCCAGCACTGCAGAGTGAGGAGAGAGAGTTAATGACACACTGTGTGACCTCAGACAAGTCACTGTCCCACCCAGAGACCCCAGCACTGCAGAGTGAGGAGAGAGAGTTAATGACACACTGTGTGACCTCAGACAAGTCACTGTCCACCCAGAGACCACAGCACTGCAGAGAGAGGAGAGAGAGAGTTAATGACACACCGTGTGACCTCAGAGAAGTCACTGTCCCACCCAGAGACCCCAGAGCTGGCGAGAGAGGAGAGTTAAAGACACACTGTGTGACGTCAGACAAGCCACTGTCCACTCAGAGACCACAGCACTGCAGAGAGAGTTAAAGACACACTGTGTGACGTCAGACAAGCCACTGTCCACTCAGAGACCACAGCACTGCAGAGAGAGGAGAGAGTTACTGACAGACTGTGTGACCTCAGACAAGGCAATGTCCCACACAGAGACCCCTGCACTGCAGAGAGAGGAGAGAGGTAATGACACACTGTGTGACTTCAGGCAAGTCACTGTCCCACCCAGAGACCCCAGCACTGTACAGAGAGGAGAGAGAGTTAATGACACACTGTGTGACCTCAGACAAGTCACTGTCCCACCCAGCACTGCACAGAGAGGAGAGAGAGTTAATGACACACTGTGTGACCTCAGACAAGTTACTGACTGTCCCACCCAGCACTGCACAGAGAGGAGAGAGAGTTAATGACATACTTTGTGACCTCAGACAAGTCACTGTCCCACCCAGAGACCACAGCACTGCAGAGAGAGAGAGAGAGAGTTAATGACACACTGTGTGACCTCAAACAAGTCACTGTCCCACCAGAGACCACAGCACTGCAGAGAGAGAGAGAGTCAATGACACACAGTGACCTCAGACAAGTCACTGTCCCACCCAGAGACCCCAGCCCTGAAGAGAGAGGAGAGATAGAGAGAGTTAATGACACACTGTGGGACCTCAGACAAGTCATTGTCCCACCCAGAGATCCCAGCACTGCTGAGAGAGAAAGAGAGTTAATGACACACTGTGTGACCTCAGACAAGTCACTGTCCCTCCCAGAGACCCCAGCGCTGCAGAGAGAGGAGAGAGAGTTAATGACACACTGTGTGACCTCAGACATATCACTGTCCCACAGAGAGACTCCAGCACTGCAGAGAGGAGAGAGTTAATGACACACTGTGTGACCCCAGACAAGTCACTGTCTGTTGGACCTGGGCCTCTTGGCAGGGTCATCCCTAAACTTTTTGCCTTCCTCCAATACTCTCTCTGACCTATTTTGTTTGGTTTAATGACTCTGGCCACTTTACCGCTGCTGACCAGTGCTAAAGTGCATATGCTCTCCCTACTGAAAATTGTACATGTGATTGATGTCCACAATTGGTTCATTGGATTTACTGTTAGTCCCTAGTAAAGTGCACCAGGAGTGCCAGGGCTTGTAAGTGCCAATACTGCTAGTGGGCCTGCAGCGCTGGTTGCGCCACCCACAGAAGCAGCCTTAAAATGTGTCTAGGGTCTGCCATTGCAGAACCTGCGTGCAGTCTGGTACTGTCATGCTGGCTGGGCAAGTGCACACACTTGCCAGCCCTAAACCTTCCCTTAACTTCATATTAGTCACCCCTATGGTAGGCCTGAGGGCAGGGTGCATTGTAAGTGTAAGGTAGGACAAGCCCTGATGTGTGTGGCATGTCCTAATAGTGAATTACAACCAAATTCGTTTTTCACTATTGTAAGGCTACCTGCTCCCTTTAGGCCAGAATGGGCTGCTGGAATTTATTACACTCTATAATCCCAGCAGGCTCAGGGAACATGGTAGAGAGTCATGTTTAGTATGCCTGAACTCAGAATAATAAAATATTTCTTTTAGTAAAGTTTATTTTAATATCCTGGGTTTGCAAATGCTACTTTTAGAAAGTTAGCATTTGCTTGCCTAACCATTTCAGCCCACCTCTGCTCTTGTGTGTATCTGACTGTCTGAGTTGTGTGAGTGACAGGGCTGGGTGTGGACAGTGGGTGAATAGCAGGATGACACCTTAGTGGGAGGTGGGAGTTTCCCTGAATGATACATCAGGCTGTGCTCTGCCTCCACAATGCTGGCTCCCCCCCCCTGGGGAGCGACTGATGACTCAGCCTGCACCTGGCCCAGGAAGGACCGAAGCTTGTCAACAAAGTGCTCAAGCTGCCCCTGTCTTCACAATGCCGGCTCCGCCCCCCTGGGGAGCGGCTGATGTGCCTGCCCTCACACTGAATGCAGAAGCAGAAGTACCCATCACAAGTGCTCAGGGACTGAGAACAGTTATGCAGAGGCCCCCCTGGCCTGTAAGAACAAAAGAAACTGGGTATAGAAGTAGGAGCCCTGCTCCTTGTAAATCAGATCCAGTTTGCGCAAAGAAGAAGCTCTGCCTGATGAGAAGGACCCTGGAAGCTGCAAGGAGAAGTACTGACTCTGACCCCAAGAGACTGGCCTGTGGTGGGTGCCTTGCTGCTGAAGGAGAGCAGGAGAAGAAAGACTGAAAGACTTTGCTTTTATTCATCTTGTGCCAAACTTTTACCAAGATCTCCAAGGGCTTGCTGTGGAACTTGCCCCCTGACCAGCGCCCCAGGAACAGTGGGCGCTACCCTGTCCCCCTGGAAGAAGGAGCTGCTGTGAGCCAGCAATCCGATCGACGCAGCTGCTGAAGGAAAGAGGAGCGCGCCGTGAAAGAATCCCTGCGCCCCTCCTAAGAGGCCCTTGGCACCCCGTCCCGCCGAGCACCGCATCTGCTAACTGGCCGGCACCAGGTGACACCGTAAGGCCCAGCCTCGCTGGCCTAATCACCGTCCCTACCGCCTGCCTAACTGCGAAGCATCGCAAGAACGGACTTTGCCAAGTAACTGCTGTGACCTGAGAGGCTTGTGTGCGCCTCACGCTGCTACCCGGGGCTCTGCCCCCCTTTTCCAGGATCTGAGGTGTGTCGCCGTCTGCCCGACCCGCGCCGCAACGCCAACCTCCGAGCCAGAGCCGAGCCGCCGCTCGCTCCAACCCCGGGAGGAAGACACCGCGACGTGGACCGCCGAGCCGACCTGCACCCGACCCCCAAGAAAGACAAAGGTACTGTTTTCCGTCCCGCGGTGCGAGCCCCTGTCCCGCCTCGCTCGCACCGCCCTCTGCCTCAGCCGAGCCCCCGGAGCCGCGCAGTGAGCACTCCCCGGGCCCCCGCTCTCTCCCCTGACAGCCGCGCAGCGCGCTCGTCAGGCTGACAGTGACTCCCCGGCCGCCGATCTCGCTAGAAGCGTGAGATTGGGCAGACCGGGTCCGATCGTGGGCGCAGAGAGGCCCTGGCTGAGTGCAATTCTTACCAGAGGAACGTACCAGGACTAGGGAAGAGTCCGCAACCCTTTTCAAAAGCACAAGAACAATTCTTTTAAACGCTGAACACGAACTGTGGCCCATTTTCAAGAGAATAACTGGAATTGAATTTTGCCTACTTAAGACTGTATTTACAAGCCTGCGTAAAGTTTATATAAAGAGATATATTTTTACAAAGAATCCAGTCTTGTGTCATTGTGTGGTGGGTTGTTGGTTTATTGTGTGTGATGCGGCAAATGTTTAACCCAATGTACTCCAGAGTTTAGCCTAGACTGCTTGCGCCACACTACCTAACGGGTAAGCAGGGGTTATTTCTGGGAGTAATCCTTTGCCCTGACTTAGAGGAGAGGGTCCCCGCTTGTCGCAAGTACTTACCTGCGCCAACCGGAGACCCCCAATTCTAACATTGGACGCAGCGGTGAGGATCTCGAATTTACATTTGCAGTGTCCATACATTGACTAGTGACCATTGCACAGTGATTACAATCCAGTAACTAAGCCACAGACTTTTTTTTATTTATGTGTTGCTAGAAGAGATCTCCATGTGTTTTTGAAGTCATGCCGGTGTCAGTGAAAATGGAAAAGGCACCATCCATTTCTTCTATTGACTGTGATTGGGAGAAACTAGAAAACTATACCGGGAAACAGCTCAAGAGCTTCTGCAAAAATTTGAACATTTCCATGACCGGTCTCTCCAGAAGGGAGCAGTTCCAAAAGGCGCTGAGGGCCTGGGTCAAGGCAAGGAATGCCCCTGGAAAGGATTTTGAATTTGAGGATGCAGAACAGCAGCTGGAGGGACCCCTGACTCCAGAGTGGAGGGGTGCAACCTCCCCATTGGGTAGCAGTGTTTCTGGCCGAGGTCTGTCACCAGAGGAGCTGGCGGACAGACAGGCCACCCGAGAACATGAAATGAAGTTGGCGGAGCTGAAATGGAATTGCCAACTGGAGCTAGAATCTAGGAAGTTAGCCCTGGAAGAAATGAAAATGGAGCTTGCGCATGACTTAAGAATGAGGAAACTTGACTTGGAGCTCGAGGGGCTTGAGGCCAGGAGGGCTTCAGCCCAGCAACAAGAAAGGTGTGTAGCTCAGAGATTGAGCTTTGCTGAGTTGGAGGTGGAGTCCAGCTCAGATGGTGGCAGCAACATTAAGGTATCTAGTGCTGACAGCATAGTGCGCGCACCTAGAGATATGGCACCTGACTTGGAGGGGGTTAACTTACACCAGGAGGTTCAAGGGCATGAGGTAGCTCCAGTAGTGCGCAGCGACCCTGAAGGGAATAGGGTGACTGGCGTAGGAGTTCATGGTCCTAGTGGTGGGAGGGATTCCCCCATGGTTGAGGTCCTGGTGGGTGAGTGTAAGGACCGCCCAGAAGAGTGTGGGTTGTGTGGCAGAGACAGTCCGCTACTGTCTGGCCAGTCTCAGAAGGATGGTGTGGAGTATGTGTGTGAGGCGCTGGATGGTGAGGTGAAGGATAGTTTGATTAACCCTGCTATGGGGCTGTGTAATCCAATTGTGGGAGAGCATACTTTAAGTCCCAGTTTTCCAGAGCTATGCCAACACCTGTTTGAGAGTGAGTTCTCTGACCCCAGGGAGCTCACATTGGAGGCAGACCTTGTGGTGGATTCCAGAGGGTCTGGAGAGGCATTGGGGTGTGATCCTGTGGGGAGTGGCTCAGGTATCTTCCAGCCCAGAGTGGTGGAAGTGGCGCAGAGTAGCCCAGCTAGGTCCTGTGGTAGTGAGAGGGGTGTAGGGCCTCACGTCCTGTCCTTGAGGGGAAGGAGTGAGAATGGGTTGTGTCCCGGTAGTGCCCAACCTCAGTCTCAGAGCCTGGATGGTTCTTTAAGGGAACACCAGGTGGGGAGCCTAGGCTGTCCGGATGAGTCACCCGCTGAGGGGGATCCCCCAGTGGCTAGAGAACGTGGAGGCTCTGTAAACAGAGCTCCAGTAGTTCTGGTGTCTGGCAGTACCACTCCAGTTGGGAGGGTGCAGAAGTCCAGAAGGAGGGGCGAGAGGGGGAAACAGTCCCCAGTGGAAGACCCAGTGGGTCAGGGGCCAGCCAGCAGGGCTGCGTCCCCAGTGAATGACCATGGGGACACCACTTCTGTCCTGGGGGATCTTCCCGCACTGTCAGATGGACAGGGGTTGGGAGATCTGCGCCAGGCAGACTGTCGCACGGCACATGAGCTATGTGCCACCCTCAGGGGGGGCATGCGTGCTCCCCGGGAAGTCCTGGTGCGCCAGGCAAGAGTTCAACTGCAGGGTTGGGTCCCTGAGTTGGAGAGCCAGGTTCAGGTGTTGTCTGATCTGGAGGGCAGGACCACTGTAATCAGTGTCCTGACCCATGTCACTTCTAGGGGTACCACTCCAGTTGGGAGTGGGCAGTACTCTGGAAGGGGGTGCAGAGGGAGGAAGTCATCGCCTCTGACCCCGGTTCAACTAGAGGGTCTAGACCCTAGGTTTAAGGGCCAGGTGCAGGGTGTCCCCCCTGACCTGGTGCCCCAGTTGCAGGATAGCACCCCTGAACTGGTGGGCAGATTGTGCAGGTCACCTGCCACAGGTGCCCTGACAATTCTGAAAGGGGGTACCACTCCAGGTGGGAGGGTACAAAGCCCCAAGGAGGAGGACCGGGTGTGGGAAAGCCCACCCCAGTTTTTGGTCCAGCTGCCAGGTACAGGCCTGGAGCTGGTGGGTCAGTGCCAGGATGACATACCTGACCTGACAGGAGGGAGAGTGGACAAAGGGTGCCAAGCACCTGGGGCTACTGCCCCCCACTCTCTGAGGCCACAGAGGTTTGGGAGCCCTGAGAGGCATGAGGCCTGGGTCTCAGCCCTGACTACTGTCAGTGGCCACTGTGATTTGATGACTGTCTGTTGGGACACACCTGTGAGCGAGTTAAGGTTAGAGGCTGCACAGGTGGTGTCCACAGAGGAAGAGAAGGGTGCCCCATGGAGTAGCTGGGTGGACCCTGAGAGTATGTACAGAGGATTTAAAATAGGTTCTGATTGGCGTAGAACTGGAATGTGCCCCTGCTGTTGCGGGCCAGGTCCATGTTCTATCGCCCCAAGCAGGGAAGCCCATCACAGTGGTGATTGGTCTACCCTGCGTTTTGGCTGGAAGGGGGTTGTGTTGGACCTGGGCCTCTTGGCAGGGTCATCCCTAAACTTTTTGCCTTCCTCCAATACTCTCTCTGACCTATTTTGTTTGGTTTAATGACTCTGGCCACTTTACCGCTGCTGACCAGTGCTAAAGTGCATATGCTCTCCCTACTGAAAATTGTACATGTGATTGATGTCCACAATTGGTTCATTGGATTTACTGTTAGTCCCTAGTAAAGTGCACCAGGAGTGCCAGGGCTTGTAAGTGCCAATACTGCTAGTGGGCCTGCAGCGCTGGTTGCGCCACCCACAGAAGCAGCCTTAAAATGTGTCTAGGGTCTGCCATTGCAGAACCTGCGTGCAGTCTGGTACTGTCATGCTGGCTGGGCAAGTGCACACACTTGCCAGCCCTAAACCTTCCCTTAACTTCATATTAGTCACCCCTATGGTAG
The DNA here is from genome assembly GCF_964263255.1 of Lissotriton vulgaris. Classification (NCBI taxonomy): domain Eukaryota; kingdom Metazoa; phylum Chordata; class Amphibia; order Caudata; family Salamandridae; genus Lissotriton; species Lissotriton vulgaris. Next base: position 1,080,965 of record NW_028245114.1, read on the forward strand.
GCCTGAGGGCAGGGTGCATTGTAAGTGTAAGGTAGGACAAGCCCTGATGTGTGTGGCATGTCCTAATAGTGAATTACAACCAAATTCGTTTTTCACTATTGTAAGGCTACCTGCTCCCTTTAGGCCAGAATGGGCTGCTGGAATTTATTACACTCTATAATCCCAGCAGGCTCAGGGAACATGGTAGAGAGTCATGTTTAGTATGCCTGAACTCAGAATAATAAAATATTTCTTTTAGTAAAGTTTATTTTAATATCCTGGGTTTGCAAATGCTACTTTTAGAAAGTTAGCATTTGCTTGCCTAACCATTTCAGCCCGCCTCTGCTCTTGTGTGTATCTGACTGTCTGAGTTGTGTGAGTGACAGGGCTGGGTGTGGACAGTGGGTGAATAGCAGGATGACACCTTAGTGGGAGGTGGGAGTTTCCCTGAATGATGCATCAGGCTGTGCTCTGCCTCCACAATGCTGGCTCCGCCCCCCTGGGGAGCGACTGATGACTCAGCCTGCACCTGGCCCAGGAAGGACCGAAGCTTGTCAACAAAGTGCTCAAGCTGCCCCTGTCTTCACAATGCCGGCTCCGCCCCCCTGGGGAGCGGCTGATGTGCCTGCCCTCACACTGAATGCAGAAGCAGAAGTACCCATCACAAGTGCTCAGGGACTGAGAACAGTTATGCAGAGGCCCCCCTGGCCTGTAAGAACAAAAGAAACTGGGTATAGAAGTAGGAGCCCTGCTCCTTGTAAATCAGATCCAGTTTGCGCAAAGAAGAAGCTCTGCCTGATGAGAAGGACCCTGGGAGCTGCAAGGAGAAGTACTGACTCTGACCCCAAGAGACTGGCCTGTGGTGGGTGCCTTGCTGCTGAAGGAGAGCAGGAGAAGAAAGACTGAAAGACTTTGCTTTTATTCATCTTGTGCCAAACTTTTACCAAGATCTCCAAGGGCTTGCTGTGGAACTTGCCCCCTGACCAGCGCCCCAGGAACAGTGGGCGCTACCCTGTCCCCCTGGAAGGAGCTGCTGTGAGCCAGCAATCCGATCGACGCAGCTGCTGAAGGAAAGAGGAGCGCGCCGTGAAAGAATCCCTGCGCCCCTCCTAAGAGGCCCTTGGCACCCCGTCCCGCCGAGCACCGCATCTGCTAACTGGCCGGCACCAGGTGACACCGTAAGGCCCAGCCTCGCTGGCCTAATCACCGTCCCTACCGCCTGCCTAACTGCGAAGCATCGCAAGAACGGACTTTGCCAAGTAACTGCTGTGACCTGAGAGGCTTGTGTGCGCCTCACGCTGCTACCCGGGGCTCTGCCCCCCTTTTCCAGGATCTGAGGTGTGTCGCCGTCTGCCCGACCCGCGCCGCAACGCCAACCTCCGAGCCAGAGCCGAGCCGCCGCTCGCTCCAACCCCGGGAGGAAGACACCGCGACGTGGACCGCCGAGCCGACCTGCACCCGACCCCCAAGAAAGACAAAGGTACTGTTTTCCGTCCCGCGGTGCGAGCCCCTGTCCCGCCTCGCTCGCACCGCCCTCTGCCTCAGCCGAGCCCCCGGAGCCGCGCAGTGAGCACTCCCCGGGCCCCCGCTCTCTCCCCTGACAGCCGCGCAGCGCGCTCGTCAGGCTGACAGTGACTCCCCGGCCGCCGATCTCGCTAGAAGCGTGAGATTGGGCAGACCGGGTCCGATCGTGGGCGCAGAGAGGCCCTGGCTGAGTGCAATTCTTACCAGAGGAACGTACCAGGACTAGGGAAGAGTCCGCAACCCTTTTCAAAAGCACAAGAACAATTCTTTTAAACGCTGAACACGAACTGTGGCCCATTTTCAAGAGAATAACTGGAATTGAATTTTGCCTACTTAAGACTGTATTTACAAGCCTGCGTAAAGTTTATATAAAGAGATATATTTTTACAAAGAATCCAGTCTTGTGTCATTGTGTGGTGGGTTGTTGGTTTATTGTGTGTGATGCGGCAAATGTTTAACCCAATGTACTCCAGAGTTTAGCCTAGACTGCTTGCGCCACACTACCTAACGGGTAAGCAGGGGTTATTTCTGGGAGTAATCCTTTGCCCTGACTTAGAGGAGAGGGTCCCCGCTTGTCGCAAGTACTTACCTGCGCCAACCGGAGACCCCCAATTCTAACACTGTCCCACCAGAGACCCCAGCACCGCACAGAGAGGAGAGAGAGTTAATGACACACTGTGTGACCTCAGACAAGTCACTGTCCCACAGAGAGACTCCAGCACTGCAGAGAGGAGAGAGTTAATGGCACACAGTGTGACCTCAGACAAGTCACTGTCCCACCAGAGACCCCAGCACCGCAAAGAGAGGAGAGAGAGTTAATGACACACTGTGTGACCTCCGACAAGTCACTGTCCCATCCAGAGACCCCAGCACTGCACAGAGAGGAGAGAGAGTTAATGACACACTGTGTGACCTCAGACAAGTCACTGTCCCACCAGAGACCCCAGCACTGCAGAGTGAGGAGAGAGAGTTAATGACACACTGTGTGACCTCAGACAAGTCACTGTCCCACCCAGCCACCCCAGCACTGCAGAGTGAGGAGAGAGAGTTAATGACACACTGTGTGACCTCAGACAAGTCACTGTCCCTCCCAGAGACCCCAGCACTGCAGAGAGGAGAGAGTTAATGACACACTGTGTGACCTCAGACAAGTCACTGTCCCACCAGAGACCTCAGCACTGCAGAGAGAGGAGAGAGAGTTAATGACACACTGTGTGACCTCAGACAAGCCACTGTCCCACCCAGAGATCCCAGCACTACAGAGAGAGAGAGAGAGAGAGAGAGTTAAAGACACACTGTGTGACCTCAGACAAGTCACTGTCCCACCCAGAGACCCCAGCGCTGCAGAGAGGAGAGAGTTAATGACACACTTTGTGACCTCAGACAAGTCACTGTCCCACCAGAGACCTCAGCACTGCAGAGAGAGGAGAGAGAGTTAATGACACACTGTGTGACCTCAGACAAGCCACTGTCCCACCCAGAGATACCAGCACTACATAGAGAGAGAGAGAGAGAGAGAGAGTTAAAGACACACTGTGTGACCTCAGACAAGTCACTGTCCCACCCAGAGACCACAGCACTGCAGAGAGAGGAGAGAGAGAGTTAATAACACACTGTGTGACCTCAGACAAGTCACTGTCCCACCAGAGACCCCAGTGCTGCTGAGAGGGGAGATAGAGTTAATGTCACACTGTGTGACCTCAGACAAGTCACTGTCCCACCAGAGACCTCAGCACTGCAGAGAGAGGAGAGAGAGTTAATGACACACTGTGTGACCTCAGACAAGCCACTGTCCCACCCAGAGATCCCAGCACTACAGAGAGAGAGAGAGAGAGAGAGAGTTAAAGACACACTGTGTGACCTCAGACAAGTCACTGTCCCACCCAGAGACCCCAGCGCTGCAGAGAGGAGAGAGTTAATGACACACTTTGTGACCTCAGACAAGTCACTGTCCCACCAGAGACCTCAGCACTGCAGAGAGAGGAGAGAGAGTTAATGACACACTGTGTGACCTCAGACAAGCCACTGTCCCACCCAGAGATACCAGCACTACATAGAGAGAGAGAGAGAGAGAGTTAATGACACACTGTGGGACCTCAGACAAGTCATTGTCCCACCCAGAGATCCCAGCACTGCTGAGAGAGAAAGAGAGTTAATGACACACTGTGTGACCTCAGACAAGTCACTGTCCCTCCCAGAGACCCCAGCGCTGCAGAGAGAGGAGAGAGAGTTAATGACACACTGTGTGACCTCAGACATATCACTGTCCCACAGAGAGACTCCAGCACTGCAGAGAGGAGAGAGTTAATGACACACTGTGTGACCCCAGACAAGTCACTGTCCCACCAGAGACCCCAGCACCGCACAGAGAGGAGAGAGAGTTAATGACACACTGTGTGACCTCAGACAAGTCACTGTCCCACAGAGAGACTCCAGCACTGCAGAGAGGAGAGAGTTAATGGCACACAGTGTGACCTCAGACAAGTCACTGTCCCAGCAGAGACCCCAGCACCGCACAGAGAGGAGAGAGAGTTAATGACACACTGTGTGACCTCCGACAAGTCACTGTCCCATCCAGAGACCCCAGCACTGCACAGAGAGGAGAGAGAGTTAATGACACACTGTGTGACCTCAGACAAGTCACTGTCCCACCAGAGACCCCAGCACTGCAGAGTGAGGAGAGAGAGTTAATGACACACTGTGTGACCTCAGACAAGTCACTGTCCCACCCAGCCACCCCAGCACTGCAGAGTGAGGAGAGAGAGTTAATGACACACTGTGTGACCTCAGACAAGTCACTGTCCCACCAGAGACCCCAGCACTGCAGAGAGAGGAGAGAGAGTTAATGACACACTGTGTGACCTCAGACAAGTCACTGTCCCACCCAGCCACCCCAGCACTGCAGAGTGAGGAGAGAGAGTTAATGACACACTGTGTGACCTCAGACAAGTCACTGTCCCTCCCAGAGACCCCAGCACTGCAGAGAGGAGAGAGTTAATGACACACTGTGTGACCTCAGACAAGTCACTGTCCCACCAGAGACCTCAGCACTGCAGAGAGAGGAGAGAGAGTTAATGACACACTGTGTGACCTCAGACAAGCCACTGTCCCACCCAGAGATCCCAGCACTACAGAGAGAGAGAGAGAGAGAGAGAGAGTTAAAGACACACTGTGTGACCTCAGACAAGTCACTGTCCCACCCAGAGACCCCAGCGCTGCAGAGAGGAGAGAGTTAATGACACACTTTGTGACCTCAGACAAGTCACTGTCCCACCAGAGACCTCAGCACTGCAGAGAGAGGAGAGAGAGTTAATGACACACTGTGTGACCTCAGACAAGCCACTGTCCCACCCAGAGATACCAGCACTACATAGAGAGAGAGAGAGAGAGAGTTAAAGACACACTGTGTGACCTCAGACAAGTCACTGTCCCACCCAGAGACCACAGCACTGCAGAGAGAGGAGAGAGAGAGTTAATAACACACTATGTGACCTCAGACAAGTCACTGTCCCACCAGAGACCCCAGTGCTGCTGAGAGGGGAGATAGAGTTAATGTCACACTGTGTGACCTCAGACAAGTCACTGTCCCACCAGTGACCTCAGCACTGCAGAGAGAGGAGAGAGAGTTAATGACACACTGTGTGACCTCAGACAAGCCACTGTCCCACCCAGAGATCCCAGCACTACAGAGAGAGAGAGAGAGAGAGAGTTAAAGACACACTGTGTGACCTCAGACAAGTCACTGTCCCACCCAGAGCCCCTAGCGCTGCAGAGAGGAGAGAGTTAATGACACACTTTGTGACCTCAGACAAGTCACTGTCCCACCAGAGACCTCAGCACTGCAGAGAGAGGAGAGAGAGAGTTAATGACACACTGTGTGACCTCAGACAAGCCACTGTCCCACCCAGAGATACCAGCACTACATAGAGAGAGAGAGAGAGAGAGAGAGAGAGTTAAAGACACACTGTGTGACCTCAGACAAGTCACTGTCCCACCCAGAGACCACAGCACTGCAGAGAGAGGAGAGAGAGAGTTAATGACACACTGTGTGACCTCAGACAAGTCACTGTCCCACCAGAGACCCCAGTGCTGCAGAGAGGGGAGATAGAGTTAATGTCACACTGTGTGACCTCAGACAAGTCACTGTCCCACCAGAGACCTCAGCACTGCAGAGAGAGGAGAGAGAGTTAATGACACACTGTGTAACCTCAGACAAGTCACTGTCCCACCAGAGACCCCAGCGCTGCAGAGAGTGGAGAGAGAGTTAATGACACACTGTGTGACCTCAGACAAGTCACTGTCCCACCAGAGACCCCAGTGCTGCAGAGGGTGGAGAGAGAGTTAATGACACACTGTGAGACCTCAGACAAGTCACTGTCCAACCAGAGACCCTAGCACTGCAGAGAGAGAGGAGAGAGAGTTAATGACACACTGTGTGACCTCAGACAAGCCACTGTCCACCCAGAGACCACAGCACTGCAGAGAGAGGAGAGAGAGTTAATGACACACTGTGTGACCTCAGACAAGCCACTGTCCACCCAGAGACCACAGCACTGCAGAGAGAGGAGAGAGAGAGTTAATGACACACCGTGTGACCTCAGAGAAGTCACTGTCCCACCCAGAGACCCCAAAGCTGGCGAGAGAGGAGAGAGAGAGTTAATAACACACTGTGTGATCTAAGACAAGTCACTGTCCCACCCAGAGAACCCTGCACTGCAGAGAGAGGAAAACGAGTTAATGACACACTGTGTGACCTCAGACAAGTTGCCGTCCCACCCAGAGACTCCAGCACTACAGAGAGAGGAGAGAGAGTTAATGACACACTGTGTGACCTCAGACAAGCCACTGTCCCACCAGAGACCCCAGTGCTGCAGAGAGAGGAGAGAGAGTTAATGACACACTGTGTGACCTCAGACAAGTCACTGTCATACCCAGAGACCCCAGCACTGCAGAGAGAGGAGAGAGAGTTACTGACACACTGTGTGACCTCAGACAACTCACTGTCCCACCCAGCACTGGACAGAGAGGAGAGAGTTAATGACACACTGTGTGACCTCAGACAAGTCACTGTCCCACCAGTGACCCCAGGCTGCAGAGAGAGGAGAGAGAGTTAATGACACACTGTGTGACCTCAGACAAGTCACTGTCCCACCCAGAGAACCCTGCACTGCAGAGAGAGGAGAGAGAGAGTTAATGAAGCACTGTGTTACCTCAGACAAGTCACTGTCATACCCAGAGACCCCAGCACTGCAGAGAGGAGAGAGAGTTAATGACACACTGTGGGACCTCAGACAAGTCACTGTCCCACCCAGAGACCCCAGCACTGCAGAGAGAGGAGAGAGAGTTATTGACACACTGTGTGACCTCAGACAAGTCACTGTCCCACCCAGAGAACCCTCCACTGCAGAGAGAGGAAAAAGAGTTAATGACACACTGTGTGACCTCAGACAAGTTACTGTCCTACCCAGAGACTCCAGCACTACAGAGAGAGGAGAGAGAGTTAATTACACACTGTGTGACCTCAGACAAGCCACTGTCCCACCAGAGACCCCAGTGCTGCAGAGAGAGGAGAGAGAGTTAATGTCACACTGTGTGAACTCAGACAAGTCACTGTCCCACCAGAGACCCCAACACTGCAGAGAGAGGAGAGAGAGTTAATGACACACTGTGTGAGCTCAGACAAGTCACTGTCCCATCAGAAACCCCAGCATTGCAGAGAGAGGAGAGAGTTAACGACACACTGTGTGACCTCAGACAAGTCACTGTCCCACCAGAGACCCCAGCATTGCAGAGAGATGAGAGAGTTGACACACTGTGTGACCTCAGACAAGTCACTGTCCTACCCAGAGATTCCAACACTGCAGAGAGAGGAGAGAGAGTTAATGACACACTGTGTGACCTCAGACAAGTCACTGTCCCACCAGAGACAGACACCAGCACTGCAGAGAGGAGAGAGTTAATGACACACTGTGTGACCTCATATAAGACACTGTCCCACCAGAGACCCCTGCACCACAGAGAGAGAGAGAGAGAGTTAATGACACACTGTGTGACCTCAGACAAGTCACTGTCCCACCAGAGACCCCAACACTGCAGAGAGAGGAGAGAGAGCTAATGACACAATGTGTGACCTGAGAAAGTTAACCATCAGCGTGTCGGGTTCCCGACACGCTGATGGTTACGCGTCGTGACAGCTGCATTACTTTAGTTGTCCCCTGAGGAAGGGCTTCTTCATCAGCCCGAAATGCATTGGGGAAGATATATGACTGGATTATGTTGACGTTTGATAAAATTCATGAACTTTGATTTATGATGAACTCTTGACTAAGTATTAAATACTTTTGGAACCCTAACATGAGGTGGAATCAATTTTGATGAACTGTTTATAGACAATTTTGTCTATGCTTCAAGCTGTGCAACAGGGTGTCTCCTTCCAAATGGGGGGAGCTTTGTATTAGTTCTTCACTGTTCCTTTCTCAGGGAATATAATCGGTAGAGTCCTGGGATGTTGGCCTGTGAGAAAATAGAATGGGGAACAACCAAGGGCAGAGTGTACTGTGTTGTTGTAAGTGAATTCGGCTAAAGGCAGGGCATCTAACCAATCTGTGGATAGAGTGGTAGTTAAACAACGTAGGCTTTGCTCCAAATATTGGTTAACTTTCTCAGTCTGACCATCAGTCCGAGGATGGAAGGCTGATGATAATGCTAAATCTATTCCCAGTTGTGCACTTAGTTGTTTCCAAAATTTTGACAGGAATTGCGGACCTCTGTCTGAGATTATTTTTTGCGGCAAACCATGCAACGTAACTATATTGGTTAAAAATACATTACTGAATTCTACCGCCGAAGGAAGTTTAGGTAATGGAATGAAATGTCCCATTTTGGATAGCAAATCTACTACCACTAGAACTGTAGTCATTCCTGATGATTTGGGCAGATCTGTTATGAGATCTAGACTGATAGTATGCCAAGGTGTTGGGGGCACTTCCATCGGTTTTAACAAACCAACTGGAAATGAATGTGAAGTCTTTTGTCGGGCACAGACTGGACAAGCCTGAATATATCGCTGTATGTCAGATTTCATACCCTTCCACCAGAAATACCTTTCACATAGCTCTACAGTTTTGTTGATTCCAGGATGAGCTACTATAGCTAGATCATGATTCCATTTTATTATTAGTTCTCTTAAGTCTTCTTTGGAACAAATATCTTATCTTTTAGATAAAAAATACCATCAGATATTGAAGTTTGTTCTTGTGCAAGCCAATCTTCCCTATTCAGGTCCTTGGTCTGGTTTCTGAGTATTGAGAAGAAATCTAGCTGAGTGATTTCTGCACAAATCTTTTCTACAGGAATTATACTCTGTTGTTCCTTTCCTGTTTCCTTAGTTTTATCGCAAACCAAACGCGAGAGGGTATCAGACAACAATTGTTTGGTTCCTGGTCTATACGTAATAATGAAATCGAACTCGCTAAAGAATTGTAGCCATCTCAACTGTCGAGGTGTAAAGGCTTTCACCGTGGAATAAAATTGCAAGTTCTTATGATCTGAAAATATGGTGATTGCATGCTTGGCTCCTAAGAGATGGTGTCTCCATTCCTGGAGCACCGCCTTGATAGCCAGAAGTTCGCGCTCAGCAATTGTATAGTTCTGCTCGGCTGGCAATAGTTTCCCAGAGAAGAAGGCAGAGTTAACATCCTTTTGTAAAAGAACTCCTCCAATTGCTGTTTGCGAAGCATCAGCCTCAACAAAAAACGGTCTGTCAGGATCTGGGTGCGTTAAAATGGGAGCTGAAGTGAAGGCCCTTTTCAATATGTCAAAAGCTTGTTCTGCTTCTGCATTCCATTGGAATTTCTTTCCTTTCTGTAAAAGGCTAGTGATCGGTACTACTATTTCCGAGAATTTTGAGATGAATCTTCTGTAAAAGTTTGCAAACCCCAGAATTCTTTGAACTTCTTTGACCGAGGTGGGAGTTGGCCAATCAAGAATTGCCTTTACCTTTTTGGGGTCCATGACTATGCCTTCAGGTGACAACCAGTAACCTAGAAACTCAACCTTAGATGAGTTAAAAACGCATTTCTCTAATTTGACAAACAAGGAATTTTCTCGTAGCTTTTGCAAGACTGATCTAACGTGGAGCATATGATCCTCAGGAGTTTTAGAAAAAATCAAAATGTCATCAATGTATACAATGACGCATATGTCCAACAGCTCATGCAAAACCTCGTTAATGAAGTACTGAAAAGCTGCTGGAGCATTGCAGAGGCCGAAGGGCATCACTGTATATTCAAATATATTCAAATAGCCCAAATTTGGTGCGGAAGGCCGTCTTCCATTCGTCTCCTTCTTTTACTCGGATCAAGTGGTAAGCCCCACGAAGATCCAGTTTGGTGTAAATGGTAGATCCTTTAACTTGATTTAATAACACAGGGATCAGTGGTAATGGATATCGGTTTTTAATTGTGGCCTTATTCACTGCTCGATAGTCTATGCAGGCCCTCAAATCACCTGTCTTTTTTGCTACAAAAAATAACGGAGATGAGACTGGAGAGGTGGAGTGCCGAATAAAACCCAATTCCAGTAGCTCATCTAGATAAGTTCGTAGATACTGGTTTTCTGGTTCTGTGAGTGCATAAATCCGACTGCAGGGTAGTACTGCTCCAGGAATTAAATCTATCCTGCAGTCATATACTCTGTGAGGTGGTAACTTAGTGGCTTTCACAGGATCAAAAACATCAGAGAAATCTCGAAATTCAGTTGGCAAAACAACAGAATCAGATTGAGTGGTAGCACAGACAAGAGGCAATTTTGGATCTCTGTACTCCTGATAACAATGGTTTTTACAATGTGTGGAGTCTAAAGTTACTGTACGCTGAACCCAATCAATCTTTGGGTTATGAAGTTCCAACCAAGGAATACCCAAGATTACCCCGAAGGCCGGAATATCAATTAGGTCGAAAACTGTCAATTCTGTATGTCCATTATCTGATAATAGAAGTAATGGAGGGGTGTGGAATCTGATTAGACCAGATGAAAGTGCTGAACCATCTACAGCTCGCACTGGTTCCGGTTCTTTCTTAAGAATCTTTTCCAGATTTAATTTCTTAGCAAATCCTAGATCAAAAAAGTTTCCTGTCGCTCCTGAATCTATAAGTACTGGAATACTGTGTTTTTGTTGGTTAGTCAGAATTAAAACCATTCTAATGGTGAAATGACGGGGCACATGATTAACCACACTAGTTACATAACGTGAGATCTCAAAAGTATTTCCTCCTGAGAGATCGATCTCTCCTTCTCTCGAGATTACTAGTTTTCCGATTCCTGGTCTTGAATTGTGGCCAATAGTCTCTTTTTAGCAGGCCGTATTGGACACTCTTTGGCGAAATGACCTGCCTTCCCACAGTAAAGACACAAATTGGCCTTCCTTCTTCTATCCTTTTCATCTTGTGATAAAGGTCCTTTAATCCCTCCTATCTGCATGGGCTCTACCTGGGTATTTTTGTCCTCAATACCCTTTTTCTCAGCTTTAAAGTGTAAAGTCCTGAAATCCGACTTCGGTCTTTCTGTCCTTCTTTCGCCTAACCTGTGATCTAACTTGATTACTAGATCCTGAAATTCGGTAAAATCATCAGGTAGGTTTACTATGTGTGACAAAGAATCTTTTAATTCCTCCCTCAACCCTCGGTAGAACAGGGATATTCTTTTTTCATCAGGCCAGTGAGTTTCTGCTAACAAGCGGTTCAATGTGGTCACATAGGTGATTAGATCTCGAGCGCCCTGGCGCAGATTTAGTAATTCATTGTCAGAGGCTTGAAGGAATACGTGTTTCGCAAATAAACCTGACATAGCAGCTTTGAAATGAGTTAAGTTGTGTAACAATGGATCGTTCTTGTCTACCAGGGGCATGGCCCAACTAGCAGCTACTCCTCCTAAGTAAGAGATTATGAAGGCCACTTTTGAGGTGTCTGTAGTGAAAACGTGAGGTTTACAAAGGAAGTGTAAATGACATTGGCTCATAAACGTAGTGAAGTGAGTGCTATCTCCTGAGAAGCGTTCTGGATTGGCTAAGGGAACAGGCTGTGGAGAAAGTACAGTGATTTGAGCAGGCTGACCTTGACCAAAACCTGGGGCCTGAGTCTGGTTTTGAAACTGGGCTCCAAATTTAGGTGGTGTTAAAATAGGTTTTTTCATCTCTCCTTTGTCTCTCCACGAGGTGAATCCTTCCCTGGTGTTTTCTAACTCATCCCTAGAGTGATCTAGCTCTTGCCTGAGGGCTTGATTTTCTAAACGCAAGTCCTGTATTTCATCATTCATTTTACGCACTAACTCAACTAACTGGGTCATATCCATGCCCTCCATGAGATACGTCAAATCCAAGCGGAAATTAAAATTGTTTTGTGGCTTCGCTTTCTGTCAGACGTGCCACCTCAGGAGTCCAGGTTCTTTCCGTCTTGAAGATGACTAATCCCAATACCTCCAGGAACCAACAAATGTGACAAGGAATTTAGACACTGGTCACAAGTGCTGACCCCCAAAGGGACAGGGAAAAGGGGGACGGAAAGACAAGTCACTGTCCCATCAGAAACCCCCCTGCATTGCAGAGAGAGGAGAGAGTTAATGACACATTGTGTGACCTCAGACAAGTCACTGTCATACTCAGAGACCCCAGTACTGCAGAGAGAAGAGAAAGAGTTATTGACACACTGTGTGACCTCAGACAAGTCACTGTCCCACCAAAGACCCCAGCATTGCAGAGAGAGGAGAGAGAGTTAATGACACACTGTGTGACCTCAGACAAGTCACTGTCCCACCCAGAGACCCCAATACTGCAGAGAGAGGAGAGAGAGTTAATGACACACTGGGTGACCTCAGACAAGTCACTGTCCCACCAGAGACTCCAGTACTACAGAGAGAGGAGAGAGAGCTAATGACACACTGGGTGACCTCAGACAAGTCACTGTCCCATCAGAAACCCCAGCATTGTAGAGAGAGGAGAGTTAATGACACACTGTGTGACCTCAGACAAGTCACTGTCCCACCAGAGACCCCAGCATTGCAGAGAGAGGAGAGAGTTAATGACACACTGTGTGACCTCAGACAAGCCACTGTCCCACCAGAGACCCAGGTGCTGCAGAGAGAGGAGAGTTAATGACACAATGTGTGGCCTCAGATAAGTCACTGTCAGACCAGAGACCACTGCACCACAGAGAGAGAGAGAGTTAATGACACAATGTGTGACCTCAGACAAGTCCCTGTCCCACCAGAGACCCCAGCCCTGCAGAGAGAGGATAGAGAGTTAATGACACAATGTGTGACCTCAGACAAGTCACTGTCCCACCCAGAGACCCCATCACTGCAGAGAGGAGAGAGTTAATGACACACTGTGTGACCTCAGGCAAGTCACTGTCCCACCAGAGACACCAGCACTGCAGAGAGGAGAGAGTTAATGACACACTGTGTGACCTCAGATAAGTTACTGTCAGACCAGAGACCCCTGCACCACAGAGAGAGAGAGAGAGAGAGAGTTAATGACACACTGTGTGACCTCGGACAAGTCACTGTCCCATCAGAAACCCCAGCATTGCAGAGAGAGGAGAGAGTTAATGACACAGTGTGTGACCTCAGACAAGTCACTGTCCCACCAGAGACCCCAGCACTGCAGAGAGAGGAGAGTGAGTTAATGACACACTGTGTGACCTCAGACAAGTCACTGTCCCACCAGAGACCCCAGCACTGCAGAGAGAGGAGAGTGAGTTAATGACACACTTTGTGACCTCAGACAAGTCACTGTCCCACCAGAGACTCCAGCACTTTAGAGAGAGGAGAGTTAATGACACACTGTGTGACCTCAGACAAGTCACTGTCATACCCAGAGACCCCAGCACTGCAGAGAGAAGAGAAAGAGTTATTGACACACTGTGTGACCTCAGACAAGTCACTGTCCCACCTAAGACCCCAGCATTGCAGAGAGAGGAGAGAGAGTTAATGACACGCTGTCTGACCTCAGACAAGTCAATGTCCGACCAGGGACCCCAGCAGTGCAGAGAGAGGAGAGAGTTAATGACACACTGTGTGACCTCAGACAACTCACTGTCCCACCAGAGACTCCAGTACTACAGAGAGAGGAGAGAGAGTTAATGACACACTGGGTGACCTCAGACAAGTCACTGTCCCACCAGAGACCCCAGCATTGCAGAGAGAGACGAGAGGGTTAATGACACACTGTGTGACCTCAGACAAGTCACTGTCCCACCCAGAGACCCCAGCACTGCAGAGAGGAGAGAGTTAATGTCACACTGTGTGACCTCAGACAACTCACTGTCCCACCAGAGACCCCAGCACTGCAGAGAGAGGAGAGAGAGTTAATGACACACTGTGTGACCTCAGACAAGTCACTGTCCTACCCAGAGACCCCAACACTGAAGAGAGAGGAGAGAGAGTTAATGACACACTGTGTGACCTCAGACTAGTCACTGTCTGTTAGAAATGGGATCCCTGGCTGGCCAGGGCTTTCGCCAAAGTCAGTCAGAGACCACCACTCCCAAGTCAGGGCAAGGGAGTTACACGCCAAGATAACCCCTACTCACATTCTAGGTAACGTGGCGCGAGCAGCTAGGCTAAACTTGGAGGCAATATGAGTTAAGTATTTGCGCACGCACCCCAGCAACAACACCCAAGGCCCACCACAAAGGAAACTCCACACAAGGTTATATGTAAAAATAGCCTTTGTATTACACCAAAACACATTAGATAAAAACACACACTTTACACTGTGCCAACAGGCACGGGCAGAATTTACAAGGGATATGTACAAGACAGGGCCACATGGACCACTGTCAGGAATCAGCACTTTTAGAACTTAGAATACAATACTTGTAGGCCTAGAACTTAGAACATAGAGCCTAACGGACAGTACCTCCCAACCTGGTTGCAGGGATAATGCGAGTGACCTCCTTAGTAAACTTGAGCGGGCGGCCCAGCGAAGCTGCACGACTTAGGGAAGAGTGGTGCGGCTCGAGGCTTGAGCGGGCCACCGGCAAGGTACAAGCATTTCTCTGGGGCGACCAATGTGTGCGGCTCAGAATAGGAGGGGAAGGCAGGATGCGGGCGGCCCAGCGAAGCGGCGCGGCTCAGGGGAGAGCGGTGCTGCTCGAGGCTTGGACGGGCTGCCGTGCACGAGCTGCCGAGGGGAATGAGCGAGGCACATTTCAGCGAGGCCCCAGGGGCCCAAGAGAGATCAGACAAGTCCCAGCAATTTGTCAGGGCAGGCACAATAGAGTCCACTGGTCCTGGGACTCTGGTCAGGGGGCGAGCTCAGTATCAAGCCCTTGGAATATCCCTTAGCACATAACATAAAATCACTGTAGCTCAATACAAGTAACTACTGGTAATCAGGTAAGTACCTCCTACGCAATCCTAACCACCCTAGGAACAGGTCACGCAGGGAACCAGGACCTCACTAGCACCACCTGTACTAGCAAGAACAACCAACTAAATATCACCATACATTTAGGGGTATAGACCTGGGGACAAAACACATGATGCATAACATACATTCAGCGGTGTAAGGAGGGAAAACACATGATGCATCAACAATACATTCAGCGGTGTAAGAACACATGACGCATCAACACACGTTCAGCGGTGTAAGGAACAAGGCACATGATGCATCTACAATACATTCAGAGGTGCAGTACAACACAATAGCGCAAAATCCACATAAGTCACCAACTGTGACTTTCCCTAGGCCAACTGGTCTTGTTGGGGCTAGGACGCCCTGTGTCTCAGAGTCAGGGCAGGCTGTAATAAGCCAAATGTACACCAGCCTAAACGTGGCAGTTGCCCACAAAGTGCTGGGCAACTGGTGAGAACGGTGGGGACAACGTTGGAGCCTCACAGGCTCTGAGGAAATGACTGTCCCCCTTTTGGAGCCTCTCCGGGCTCTCAACAAAAGATGTAGCCTCACTGGGCGGTGGGGTCCCTCACAGGGGACCCGGGAACACTGGGGGTGCCCTGAGCCTCTCTAGGCTGTAGGTACAATTGCGGGCATCGTTGGAGTCCCCCTCCTGGGGACTCAGAGAACAAAGGAATGCCCCCTTGAGCCTCGTGGGCTCTCAGTAAATCAGAATGCCCCTTCTACGTTGGAGTCCCTCTCGGGGGACTCGAGGACAACTAGGGAGCCTCTCGGGCTCAAGAGAACAAAGGAGCCTCTTGGGGCTCAGCATCTGGGAGCCTCTCGGGGCTCCCGGCAACAGCGGGGGAGCCTCGCAGGGCTCAGCATCTCAGAGCCTCTCGGGGCTCACTAGCAAGGTGGGGGGGTAGGCGGAGTCCCTCTCGGGGGACTCGGCATTGCTGGAGGCCTTATGGGCCTCGGGACACACAGGTTCTCGCTATGGAGGGGAGGGGCGGGCACCGGCAATATGCCCCGACGCCCCTCCTCTCCCTTTAGCACGCACTCACCGGGTCTCTGGTGCTCGGTGGCGCTCTGCTTCCTCGCTCCGTCTCCTTCTCGGCAGGCGGGGTTCTCTCTCTGCCGGACTTCCCTCCACTGCGGGGGCGCCTCGCAACACAGGGGCTACACTTTGCTGGCTGCCCCGGGGCTCTCTCCACCTCATGGGGGCCCCGGGCAGCCATCACTCGGCTTCTCCCTCCTGCGGTCGGCAGCGGCGGGCGGGACTTCCGGCAAGCCGCGCTGCCGTTGGCCGGCCGGCCAAAGCACTTCCGGGTCGCCGCGGGCAGCGCGGCGGCTCGTTTCAGGCAGGCAGGCGGGGACTCAATATCCGAGGAGTGGGCTCCCTCGTGATAATTCTAAAAACGTCGGCAAGGTCCCTGGCAGGGTGGGCACCTGCCAGGGGACAAAGTACTCAAAAATAAGCGAGGTGGCACTCGCTTGAGGTGGACAATGCCGGGTGGGCACCGGCCTCTGCAGACAAAGCGCTAGCCACAAGGATAAAGCGCCCCCAGGCGCTGGGCAGTAAATAAAAGCGCTCCCAAGCGCTATGAGGCAAGACACAGCGCTAGAGCAAAGAAAAAGCGCTTCCAGGCGCTTTGGGAAGGAATCCAGGGCCCCCAGGCGTTATAGGAGCCAAAAGTCCAGCAAAAGTCCTTCAGGAGTCCAGGGGCTAGGCAGAGCCCAGGGGAGGCAAGCCTTCCCCTGGGACCAAGCAGCAGCATGCCCCTGGCAGATTCAAGCCGCAAACAAGAACATTTTCATGGGGTCACAGCCCCTCTTTTATACATCTTTTCCTTTGTCTGTAGGTGCAGGGTGGGGTCAGAACCAGTCGCAGCTGGTCTGTGAGCACTGTTGATGGCTCAACCACCCCTTTCATTCATCAGGCAGGCTAGGGTCATCAGTCGCACCACAGGGGGCGGAGCCAGCATTGTGTGGGGGAAACTCAGCCTCATTCAGGACACAGGCGCAGCCCCTCCCTCACATCAGCATGCTAATCTCTCCATTCACCACCGGGGCAGACCCACACAGACTTCCTGGAGCCTGGCATCCCAGCCAGCTCCAGCCAATCACACGCCAGCACCTTCACAGCACATACACAGCCATGTCTAGAAGTGGCGCTTCCGCACAAGACACAAACACGCCGCACATACCATTGCGCAGCATTCACTCTCACGAGTTCGCACATGCCAAACTTGACCATGCACGCCTCACGCATCAGGAACTACCAGGGACACAGACATTCCCCATGCATTCCTATGGGAGAGCAGGCCAATCTCACACACGCACTCAGGGAGAGCACACACTTTACACTGCGCCACAGTGTCAAAGTGCGCAAGGACCAGAAGTCACTAGGCAAAAAGTTCAGGGGTGAACCTGCCAGAAGGGCCAAGTCCAACACAACCCCCTTCCAGCCGAAACGCAGGGGAGAACAATCACCACCGTGATGGACTTCCCTGCTTGGGGCGATAGAACACGGACGCGTGCCCACACTGCAGGGACACCCTCCGGTTCTACGCCACGTCTATCCATAAGACAAGCACATACTAAAAAAAAAACAGGCCCAACTAGGCTACCCCACTGGTACTCCTTAGTTGTCCACGGCTAGGATCAGGCCCTAGGCCACCCAGATACCACTGGTCCCTACCAATCCACAGAGTGGGGGGTGGTAACCCCTGGCCTACAATAGCCATTCTCCACTCCCTTTCTCAGGGTAGTTCCAAACTGCCACTGATCCGTCAACCCTCAGGCTGACCAGAGGTCACGGGCAAGAATGCCCCACCCTACCTCTACTTCTAAAGCACCCTCCAGAACACAACTCTCCCACCTGGGATTCAAATTCTCTCCTCCTTTAGCAGCAAGGCAACCACTGCAGGTCAATCCCCCATACAGCTTACCCGGTTCCTTCTCTTCAGGCAGGAGTTCCTTCTTGTAACTTCAGGACACTACGTACAGCTGCCCTTACGTCCAGATCCGGACACACCGGCTACTGGCTCCCCAACCGAGGGACGTACCCCTTTGGTCAGATGCCTGGCGCACCAGGACTTCCTTGCGGGTGACACAACTAATGTGTCGTGTACAAGTCTGCCTGACACTCAGGACAGAAGTGGCATCACCCTGGTCACTCCTTGGCGACACAACCCTTCTGGTTGGCCCCTGACCCACTGGTTACTCCACTGGGGAACCTATCCCCCTCGCACCCTTCCTGTTGGACAGGCCAAGTGAAGGGCTTGCTCCCTCCCCGCATGACCAGGCCCGAGCCCGGCCCTCCAGGTGTTACAAGCAATAACCACCCGCTTCCCGTCTCATATGGGACCCCTACCCCTGGACATCTCCACATCATAGGCCCGAATCGCTACCGGCCCCCTCGCCGGCCTGGGCGCCATCTTGGACACAGCACCACGAGGCCGGGTGGCCTCCGATCGACCCTAACCCTAGGCCTGGCCAGGCCCCGACATCCCGGCACCACCATCCACCCAGGAGGTGAGCGGACTACTTGGCAGGTCAATGGGAGAAAGAAGTGTTGATGGCTCTCCCCCACCAGGTGCCGATCGCCCCCAGCTCCCCCAGGCGCTGGCTCTACCCCCCTGCTGGGTGTCTGGACTCCCTCATCCCGGACCTCCCGACCTCCAAGTGCGAGGGTCCGGACATCAAAGGGCGCCAGACCTATAACTGGGGCAGCTCCAGAGCAGGAAGGCAGTTGTATCCTGGAGTCGAGAGACGCAGTGAAGAACTCATCCTTGACGGACTACTGGCGCTGCCGTAGCCCTGCCTTGCGAACTATCGTCCTGCCTGCTGGCGCTGCCGCAACCTTCTGAAACCTTCATCGTCGTCGGGACCTGCTGGCGTGGCCGCGGACCGTTTGTAACTACCACCTTCATCGGGACCTGCTGGCGTCGCCGCGGACCGTCGCTACCTTCAACCATCTCGGGACCTGCTGGCTCCGCCGCGGCCCGATCATCTAGAACACCGAGCTCGAGGATTGTGAGCTATCCATCTATCACCGCATCTACCAAATTGGTAACAAGACTGTCCCGCTACCCCTTTTCCCAACCAAGAGACTAGAACCGAGGGGACCCCTGAGTCCAGACCTCCTTGTACCATTTCACCGTACCTAAAGATTGCTTATAAAGAACGTTAAACCTTATCCTTGTGTGGTGTACATCTGTGGGGGGGAAGTTACTCGTCTGTACGATCGCTAGAGACGGCTCTCCCCGGAGACCTCTCCCCTTATCCTCGGCCGACCCTCCCTGTCCGTCTAACATTGGTGGCCAGCGGCGCGATCCGAATCAACGCGAAATCGTACAGAGAGTAGCTCACCCCACGATGAAACCACAATGACAACCAAAGAGAGCGGATCCACCGAGAAATTCCAGATGGAGAAATTGGAAGAGTACAGCCATCGTGAGTTGAAACAATTCTGCATTGAACTAGGTATCGCTACCACCGGTCTGAGTACGAAAGACGATTTCAAGCACGCCATTGAGTCATGGGCGGAAACCGGGGCCGTCAGAACCCCGGACCAAAATGTCGCAGCAGCAGAGAAGAACACCACGGCTCCCGAGGAGCGAAGAACGGGTCTCTCGCAAGATGAGATCCAAGAACGAGAAAGAAGCAGACTACATGAACTAGAAATGGCCCGGCTCAAAATGGATGGCGAACTCAAATTAGCCGAACAAAAACTGAACCTGGAACACCTGCGGCTCCGAGAAGAACGGGAAGAGAAACAGAGACAAAGAGAGCTCGAAGAGAAGAGACTGGCGTATGACCACGAGCGCAAACTAGCAGAGATAGACTTACGTAAGCAGAACAAAGAATTAGGGGTGCCCGAGCAACCGCGCACCCCGGGAGCAACAGAAAAGTAAGTACACATCCCCAAGGATGTCGTTCGAGAATATTTTCAAGATGACGACATACAACAATGGTTCAAGGCCTACGAGATCGCTATGACCTCCCACCGGATCGATCGAAGTGACTGGGGAGCCGGTCTATGGGGGAGGTTCGTCAATGAGGGCCGCGATGCCCTGTTACAGCTCCCAGACCATCTGATGACCTCCTATGACCACATGAAAGCTACCCTCCTCACCCGCTATGGGCTCACACCCGAAATGTACCGCCAGAGGTTCCGAGACTGCACCCGGATCCCGGGTACCACTTGGGTGGAGTACGTGAACTATTTCAGCCGAGCCTTCGAGGGTTGGATCAAGGGAAGCAATGTAACGACCTACGAGCAACTCTTCAATCTCATGGTATGGGAGCATCTATCTAACAACTGCTTCGTCGAGCTCAGGCAGCACCTCCTCGACAGTAAATTGACTGATCCACGGCAGCTCGCCGCCGAGGCTGACCGGTGGGAAATTACCCGAGTGGGCCGAAATGGGTCACATGAACAGAACCGGAACAACCAAGGTCAGCACCGTCCCCGAGGAGGAGGAGGGGGCCAGGGTCGAGAAAGAGACAACGCCCCGGCCGCTCCCGCTGCCAGCACCCCACCCCCGGCCAACTGGGGCAACCCCCCGGCGCGCCCGAGGTACAGAGCCAATGTCATGTGTCACCGATGCCAGCGAGTCGGCCACTACGCAAATGACCCGAATTGTCCACAGAGCCAGACTCCGAGACCCCGCCAGATGGCTGCCGCCGCCCTGGGGGAAGAACAAATCTCCGAAGAACACGAGGAATGTGAGCAAGAACACCAAGAGTGGGAACCAGCCGCCATGGTTCTAGCGTGCCTAGGGGGAAAAGACATGGTCCCGCGGGCCCCCCTACCCGCCAACACCCGGAAGTACAGTCAGTGGGTGAACATTAATGGACGCAGGGCCGAAGCCCTACGTGACACCGGGGCCAGTGTAACAGCCGTCCGCTGTCACCTGGTGACCCCAGAACAGATCCTGCCGAACGTTCTCTGCCCTGTCCGTTCAGCCGACAATTCGGAGAGTCTATGTCGGATGGCCTGCGTCCCCTTCGAGTGGGGAGGAGTCTCCGGCATGTTGAAGGTGACGGTCCGAGATGATGCCCCCGTAGACTGTCTCCTGGGAAATGATCTTGAGAGTTCCCCGTGGGCCGCCGTAGAGAGAAGAGAGCACCTGGGGATGTTGGGCCTCCCGGACTGGGCGTGCGTAACCACCCGGTCCATGGCTGCCCGTACCATCCCCCGACCCGAAGAACCTGAATGGCCGGCACCTCCTCCCCCGGTCGCTCCAGTAGAAGACACCGACCGTGCCGTCCCCCCAGAGCAAACTCCCGAGGGGCTCGCTCAGCCCCAGGACCTTGCCGACCTGGCTCAGTGGCGTCAGGAGGGGGGGCCCACCCAGGAACAGTTTCGCCACGAGCAGAAGACCTGTCCCTCCCTCGAGGGACTCCGCCAACAAGCCCTCGCCCAGAGCACAGGGGATACCTCCGGAACCCATTGGGTCTATTGGGACAACGACCTGTTGTACAGCGAACAGAGAATCGCGTAGTTAGGGGCCAGTCGAGTGCTAGTGGTGCCCCTCCGCTTTAGAGACTTCTTGCTAAACCTGGCCCACGATGTCCCCCTGGCTGGTCACCTGGGTCAGGACAAAACCTACAGTCGCCTGGTGACCCACTTTTTCTAGCCCAAGATGAGGAACGACGTACTCCAGCACTGCCGGTCTTGCCCCCCGTGCCAGGCCAGCGGGAAGAGCGGCCGCAAGCTTAAAGCACCTCTGCAACCTTTCCCAGTTGTCACCACCCCGTTCGAGAGGGTGGGGATAGACATTGTGGGGCCCCTGGACCCCCGTACAGCCCAAGGACATCGGTTCATCCTGGTACTGGTGGACCACGCCACCCGCTACCCCGAGGCTGTTCCCCTGCGAACTGTGACAGCCCCGGTAGTCGGCCGGGCCTTGATGGGGATCTTCTCCCGGGTGGGCTTCCCCCGAGAAGTCGTCAGCGACCGGGGCACAAACTTTATTTCAAAATACATGAAGTCCCTCTGGCAACAGTGTGGGGTCACCTACCGATTCACGACCCCCTATCACCCTCAAGGAAACGGACTAGTCGAGCGGTTCAACCGCACGCTAAAGGGGATGATTGGGGGGTTGGAAGAGCCCCTCCGTCGCCAGTGGGATGTGCTACTGCCGTGCCTCCTCTTTGCCTATCGAGAAGTCCCCCAGAAGTCCCTCGGCTTCAGCCCGTTTGAACTCTTATATGGACACCCTGTGCGAGGGCCGCTCAGCCTAGTCAAAGAAGGTTGGGAAATGCCCCCTCTGAAGAACCCTCCAGATGTTTTCAAGTACCTCCTGACCCTACGCAACAAGACCAGACGGTTCAGAGAAATGGCAAAAGCAAACTTGGAGGCCAGTCAGGAAGACATGAAAAGGTGGTACGATCAAAATGCCTCCTCCATCGAATTTGAACCAGGCCAACAAGTGTGGGTGATGTCTCCCACCGAACCATGCGCCTTGCAAGACAAGTGGACAGGGCCCTTCAAAGTGGTCGAGCGCCAGAGCCCTGTCACCTATCTCATCGATATGGAATCTTCACGGAACCCCCTCCGGATCCTCCACGCCAATAGACTAAAACCCCACTTTGTGCGCTCGGAGCTCAGCCTCCTGATGGCAACAGACAGCGGAGCCGAGGAAGATTCCGAGCCACTCCCTGACCTCCTACGAACTCGGGAGAAGGACGGCTCCGTGGACAGGGTCCGACTCTCGGAGGCCCTCACCCTGGAACAGCGCCAAGGATGCCGAGACCTCCTACTGCAGTTCGTCCCCCTGTTCTCACTCACCCCAGGGGTCACCCCCTGGTGCTAGCACGACGTGGACACCGGAGACAGTCCCCCTGTCCGACATCGGGCCTACCGCGTACCAGATCGGGTACGGGCCTGCATCCAAGAGGAGGTGTCCAAGATGCTCACGCTCGGGGTCATCGAGCCCTCAGACAGCCCCTGGGCCAGCCCAGTGGTACTGGTCCCCAAAGCGGCCGCCCCAGGCACCACTCCTGAGCTCCGGTTCTGCGTCGACTACCGGGGCTTGAATGCGGTCACCAGAACCGACGCACATCCCATCCCCCGAGCAGATGAACTAATCGACCGCATGGGAGCTGCCCGCTACCTCAGCATCTTCGACCTGACAGCGGGCTACTGGCAGATCGGTCTCACACCCCGGGCCCAAGAACGATCTGCCTTCTCCACCCCTGATGGCCACTACCACTTCAAGGTCATGCCATTCGGCATGAAGAATGCCCCAGCAACATTTCAGCGGCTAGTAAACCAGGTCATGGCGGGACTCGAAGAATTCAGCGCCGCCTACCTGGACGATATCGCTGTGTACAGCCGCCACTGGTCCGACCACCTCAACCACCTCCGAGAGGTTCTACAGGCCCTCCAACGAGCCGGCCTCACGATCAAGGCCAGCAAATGCCAAATTGGCCAGGGGTCCGTGACCTACCTCGGACACCAGGTGGGAAGCGGTCTGGTGGCCCCGCTGCAACTCAAGATCGCTGCCATCTAGTCTTGGCAGCCCCCTATCACCCAGACCGAGGTCCGCGCCTTCCTGGGACTCACAGGCTACTACCGGCGGTTCGTGAGGGACTATGGCAGCATTGTGGGGCCCCTCACGGAACTCACATCCAAAAACCAACCAAAGAAGGTCAACTGGACCCCAGACTGTCAAGCGGCCTTCGAGAAGCTGAAGGCCGCCATGTGCTCCGCCCCTGTGCTCCAGGCCCCCGACTACAGTCGGGAATTTATCGTCCAAACGGATGCCTCCGACCATGGCATTGGGGCAGTCCTTTCCCAGCTGAACCCCGAAGGACTTGACCAACCAGTGGCTTTCATCAGCAGACGTCTCCTGGCCGAGAGCAACGCTGGAGCACCATCGAGAGGGAGCCTTCGCAGTGGTGTGGGCCCTCAAAAAGCTCCGGCCTTATCTCTTCGGTACCCACTTCCGGGTACAGACGGATCATCGGCCCCTGCAGTGGCTAATGCAGATGCGGGGGGAAAACCGAAAACTATTGCGTTGGTCCATCTCCCTGCAGGGGATGGACTTCACTGTGGAACATCGACCTGGGCAAGACCACGCCAACGCAGATGGCCTGTCCCGCTTTTTCCGCCTCGACGAGGAGAGTCCCCAAGAGGATGGGTGACTCTCCCCGCCTTCAGCTGGGGGGGACGCATGTTGGACAGGCCAAGTGAAGGGCTTGCTCCCTCCCCGCATGACCAGGCCCGAGCCCGGCCCTCCAGGTGTTACACGCAATAACCACCCGCTTCCCGTCTCATATGGGACCCCTACCCCTGGACATCTCCACATCATGGGCACGAATCGCTACCGGCCCCCTCGCCCGGCCTGGGCGCCATCTTGGACACAGCACCACGAGGCCGCGTGGCCTCCGATCGACCCTAACCCTGGGCCTGGCCAGGCCCCGACATCCCGGCACCACCATCCACCCAGGAGGTGAGCGGACTACTTGGCAGGTCAATGGGAGAAAGAAGTGTCGATGGCTCTCCCCCGCCAGGTGCCGATCGCCCCCAGCTCCCCCAGGCGCTGGCTCCACCCCCCGGCTGGGTTCTGGACTCCCTCATCCCGGACCTCCCGACCTCCAAGTGCGAGGGTCCGGACATCAAAGGGCGCCAGACCTATAACTGGGGCAGCTCAGAGCAGGAAGGCAGTTGTATCCTGGAGTCGAGAGACGCAGTGAAGAACTCATCCTTGACGGACTACTGGCGCTGCCGTAGCCCTGCCTTGCGAACTATCGTCCTGCCTGCTGGCGCTGCCGCAACCTTCTGAAACCTTCATCGTCGTCGGGACCTGCTGGCGTGGCCGCGGACCGTTTGTAACTACCACCTTCATCGGGACCTGCTGGCGTCGCCGCGGACCGTCGCTCCCTTCAACCATCTCGGGACCTGCTGGCTCCGCCGCGGCCCGATCATCTAGAACACCGAGCTCGAGGATTGTGAGCTATCCATCTATCACCGCATCTACCAAATTGGTAACAAGACTGTCCCGCTACCCCTTTTCCCAACCAAGAGACTAGAACCGAGGGGACCCCTGAGTCCAGACCTCCTTGTACCATTTCACCGTACCTAAAGATTGCTTATAAAGAACGTTAAACCTTATCCTTGTGTGGTGTACATCTGTGGGGGGGAAGTTACTCGTCTGTACGATCGCTAGAGACGGCTCTCCCCGGAGACCTCTCCCCTTATCCTCGGCCGACCCTCCCGGTCCGTCTAACACTTCCATCTGGACTTCTGCACCCTCCCAACTGGAGCGGTACTGCCAGATAACAGAACTACTAGAGCCCTGCTTACAGGCGCTCCACGTTCTCTCCACACTGGGAGATCTCCCTAGAAGGACGCTCCATACGGACATGCTAGGCTCCCTCACCTGGTGTTCCTAAGAAAAAAAACACCCAGACTACGAAGACCAGGCTTGTGCTCCTCTGAGCCACTTCCACCACACTAGGCTGGAAGACCAGAACCTTTCCTTAGGGTCACTCCCCAACAATTAACAAAGGGGCAGGGGAAACTCCCATGAGCTTCAGGCCCACCCATGAAATCCTGTTCACTGATGTTCTACGTTCTTCAAACACTCTGGGAGATCTTCCTCAAATGACCTATTGGTACAGCCTAGGCCCCAACCTGATGTTCCCTTCCGAAACATTCCAGGCCCTGACACTGGGTTTCGGGCACCTGGAGACACGCAGTCCCACCCACTCCTTCTCCTCTGAGACAGGACGTGATCCCCTACACCGAGACCTAGCTGGCTACACTTAACCTCTTCCACCACACTGGGCTGGAAGACACCTCAGCCACTCCTTTTGGAATCACTCCATCCCCTATGCCTCTCTCCTCCCAGAACATTACCAACTCCAAACATCTGTGTCTAAATAGACCACAGAAATCAAAAGCCAGCTCCACTGTCTGCAGACGTTCTTGGGAAAAGTTTAACACACGGAACTTTAGGTATCTGAGCAAAACAAGAGTACACAAGCATTCAGCAAGCTCCCCATCCAGAGAACTCACACACTTGCCCAGTGCAACACACCATTCATCCACACACACCCCTCCCCAGACTGGTAAGGCAGTTTCTACCACCCCTGATTTCTCAACCTGACCACACATGACACAGGTACCATAACTCCAGGGCAGGGACGGAGGACACATGCACTGAACACATTAATGCTGCCACCACTGGATCCCACCCTCCTGGTGAATCCAGAAAACACACTGCACTTAGGGGGATGATCTACCCTCCCGAGCTATGGACACCTAACTCAAAGTGCACAAGAAACACATTTCCACAGAAATGACATTTTTAGCAAACTCCATACAATAATCCCCACAATGTGATTTATCTAAAATGCAGAGTTTTGTAATGTGGCCAGTTGCCACTGTGGTACAACGCAAACACGGATCCCTATCCTCACCGCTGCGTCCAATGTTAGAAATGGGATCCCCGGCTGGCCAGGGCTTTCGCCAAAGTCAGTCAGAGACCACCACTCCTAAGTCAGGGCAAGGGAGTTACACGCCAAGATAACCCCTACTCACCCTCTAGGTAACGTGGCGCGAGCAGCAAGGCTAAACTTGGAGGCGATATGAGTTAAGTATTTGCGCACGCACCCCAGCAACAACACCCAAGGCCCACCACAAAGGAAACTCCACACAAGGTTATATGTAAAAATAGCCTTTGTATTACACCAAAACACATTAGATAAAAACACACACTTTACACTGTGCCAACAGGCACGGGCAGAATTTACAAGGGATATGTACAAGACAGGGCCACATGGACCACTGTCAGGAATCAGCACTTTTAGAACTTAGAATACAATACTTGTAGGCCTAGAACTTAGAACATAGAGCCTAACGGACAGTACCTCCCAACCTGGTTGCAGGGATAATGCGAGTGACCTCCGTAGTAAACTTGAGCGGGCGGCCCAGCGAAGCTGCACGACTTAGGGAAGAGTGGTGCGGCTCGAGGCTTGAGCGGGCCATCGGCAAGGTACAAGCATTTCTCTGGGGCGACCAATGTGTGCGGCTCAGAATAGGAGGGGAAGGCAGGATGCGGGCGGCCCAGCGAAGCGGCGCGGCTCAGGGGAGAGCGGTGCTGCTCGAGGCTTGGACGGGCTGCCGTGCACGAGCTGCCGAGGGGAATGAGCGAGGCACATTTCAGCGAGGCCCCAGGGGCCCAAGAGAGATCAGACAAGTCCCAGCAATTTGTCAGGGCAGGCACAATAGAGTCCACTGGTCCTGGGACTCTGGTCAGGGGGCGAGCTCAGTATCAAGCCCTTGGAATATCCCTTAGCACATAACATAAAATCACTGTAGCTCAATACAAGTAACTACTGGTAATCAGGTAAGTACCTCCTACGCAATCCTAACCACCCTAGGAACAGGTCACGCAGGGAACCAGGACCTCACTAGCACCACCTGTACTAGCAAGAACAACCAACTAAATATCACCATACATTTAGGGGTATAGACCTGGGGACAAAACACATGATGCATAACATACATTCAGCGGTGTAAGGAGGGAAAACACATGATGCATCAACAATACATTCAGCGGTGTAAGAACACATGACGCATCAACACACGTTCAGCGGTGTAAGGAACAAGGCACATGATGCATCTACAATACATTCAGAGGTGCAGTACAACACAATAGCGCAAAATCCACATAAGTCACCAACTGTGACTTTCCCTAGGCCAACTGGTCTTGTTGGGGCTAGGACGCCCTGTGTCTCAGAGTCAGGGCAGGCTGTAATAAGCCAAATGTACACCAGCCTAAACGTGGCAGTTGCCCACAAAGTGCTGGGCAACTGGTGAGAACGGTGGGGACAACGTTGGAGCCTCACAGGCTCTGAGGAAATGACTGTCCCCCTTTTGGAGCCTCTCCGGGCTCTCAACAAAAGATGTAGCCTCACTGGGCGGTGGGGTCCCTCAGAGGGGACCCGGGAACACTGGGGGTGCCCTGAGCCTCTCTAGGCTGTAGGTACAATTGCGGGCATCGTTGGAGTCCCCCTCCTGGGGACTCAGAGAACAAAGGAATGCCCCCTTGAGCCTCGTGGGCTCTCAGTAAATCAGAATGCCCCTTCTACGTTGGAGTCCCTCTCGGGGGACTCGAGGACAACTAGGGAGCCTCTCGGGCTCAAGAGAACAAAGGAGCCTCTTGGGGCTCAGCATCTGGGAGCCTCTCGGGGCTCCCGGCAACAGCGGGGGAGCCTCGCAGGGCTCAGCATCTCAGAGCCTCTCGGGGCTCACTAGCAAGGTGGGGGGGTAGGCGGAGTCCCTCTCAGGGGACTCGGCATTGCTGGAGGCCTCATGGGCCTCGGGACACACAGGTTCTCGCTATGGAGGGGAGGGGCGGGCACCGGCAATATGCCCCGACGCCCCTCCTCTCCCTTTAGCACGCACTCACCGGGTCTCTGGTGCTCGGCAGCGCTCTGCTTCCTCGCTCCGTCTCCTTCTCGGCAGGCGGGGCTCTCTCTCTGCCGGACTTCCCTCCACTGCGGGGGCGCCTCGCAACACAGGGGCTACACTTTGCTGGCTGCCCCGGGGCTCTCTCCACCTCATGGGGGCCCCGGGCAGCCATCACTTGGCTTCTCCCTCCTGCGGTGGGCAGCGGCGGGCGGGACTTCCGGCAAGCCGCGCTGCCGTTGGCCGGCCGGCCAAAGCACTTCCGGGTCGCCGCGGGCAGCGCGGCGGCTCGTTTCAGGCAGGCAGGCGGGGACTCAATATCCGAGGAGTGGGCTCCCTCGTGATAATTCTAAAAATGTCGGCAAGGTCCCTGGCAGGGTGGGCACCTGCCAGGGGACAAAGTACTCAAAAATAAGCAAGGTGGCACTCGCTTGAGGCGGACAATGCCGGGTGGGCACCGGCCTCTGCAGACAAAGCGCTAGCCACAAGGATAAAGCGCCCCCAGGCGCTGGGCAGTAAATAAAAGCGCTCCCAAGCGCTATGAGGCAAGACAGCGCTAGAGCAAAGAAAAAGCGCTTCCAGGCGCTTTGGGAAGGAATCCAGGGCCCCCAGGCATTATAGGAGCCAAAAGTCCAGCAAAAGTCCTTCAGGAGTCCAGGGGCTGGGCAGAGCCCAGGGGAGGCAAGCCTTCCCCTGGGCCCAAGCAGCAGCATGCCCCTGGCAGATTCAAGCCGCAAACAAGAACATTTTCATGGGGTCACAGCCCCTCTTTTATACATCTTTTCCTTTGTCTGTAGGTGCAGGGTGGGGTCAGAACCAGTCGCAGCTGGTCTGTGAGCACTGTTGATGGCTCAACCACCCCTTTCATTCATCAGGCAGGCTAGGGTCATCAGTCGCACCACAGGGGGCGGAGCCAGCATTGTGTGGGGGAAACTCAGCCTCATTCAGGACACAGGCGCAGCCCCTCCCTCACATCAGCATGCTAATCTCTCCATTCACCACCGGGGCAGACCCACACAGACTTCCTGGAGCCTGGCATCCCAGCCAGCTCCAGCCAATCACACGCCAGCACCTTCACAGCACATACACAGCCATGTCTAGAAGTGGCGCTTCCGCACAAGACACAAACACGCCGCACATACCATTGCGCAGCATTCACTCTCATGAGTTCGCACATGCCAAACTTGACCATGCACGCCTCACGCATCAGGAACTACCAGGGACACAGACATTCCCCATGCATTCCTATGGGAGAGCAGGCCAATCTCACACACGCACTCAGGGAGAGCACACACTTTACACTGCGCCACAGTGTCAAAGTGCGCAAGGACCAGAAGTCACTAGGCAAAAAGTTCAGGGGTGAACCTGCCAGAAGGGCCAAGTCCAACACAACCCCCTTCCAGCCGAAACGCAGGGGAGAACAATCACCACCGTGATGGACTTCCCTGCTTGGGGCGATAGAACACGGACGCGGGCCCACACTGCAGGGACACCCTCCGGTTCTACGCCACGTCTATCCATAAGACAAGCACATACTAAAAAAAAAACAGGCCCAACTAGGCTACCCCACTGGTACTCCTTAGTTGTCCACGGCTAGGATCAGGCCCTAGGCCACCCAGATACCACTGGTCCCTACCAATCCACAGAGTGGGGGGTGGTAACCCCTGGCCTACAATAGCCATTCTCCACTCCCTTTCTCAGGGTAGTTCCAAACTGCCACTGATCCGTCAACCCTCAGGCTGACCAGAGGTCACGGGCAAGAATGCCCCACCCTACCTCTACTTCTGAAGCACCCTCCAGAACACAACTCTCCCACCTGGGATTCAAATTCTCTCCTCCTTTAGCAGCAAGGAAACCACTGCAGGTCAATCCCCCATACAGCTTACCCGGTTCCTTCTCTTCAGGCAGGAGTTCCTTCTTGTAACTTCAGGACACTACGTACAGCTGCCCTTACGTCCAGATCCGGACACACCGGCTACTGGCTCCCCAACCGAGGGACGTACCCCTTTGGTCAGATGCCTGGCGCACCAGGACTTCCTTGCGGGTGACACAACTAATGTGTCGTGTACAAGTCTGCCTGACACTCAGGACAGAAGTGGCATCACCCTGGTCACTCCTTGGCGACACAACCCTTCTGGTTGGCCCCTGACCCACTGGTTACTCCACTGGGGAACCTATCCCCCTCGCACCCTTCCTGTTGGACAGGCCAAGTGAAGGGCTTGCTCCCTCCCCGCATGACCAGGCCCGAGCCCGGCCCTCCAGGTGTTACACGCAATAACCACCCGCTTCCCGTCTCATATGGGACCCCTACCCCTGGACATCTCCACATCATAGGCCCGAATCGCTACCGGCCCCCTCGCCCGGCCTGGGTGCCATCTTGGACACAGCACCACGAGGCCGCGTGGCCTCCGATCGACCCTAACCCTAGGCCTGGCCAGGCCCCGACATCCCGGCACCACCATCCACCCAGGAGGTGAGCGGACTACTTGGCAGGTCAATGGGAGAAAGAAGTGTTGATGGCTCTCCCCCACCAGGTGCCGATCGCCCCCAGCTCCCCCAGGCGCTGGCTCTACCCCCCTGCTGGGTGTCTGGACTCCCTCATCCCGGACCTCCCGACCTCCAAGTGCGAGGGTCCGGACATCAAAGGGCGCCAGACCTATAACTGGTTGAGAAAAGAGAGTGCCTCCCACTTATATTTCAGAAAGCTCTTACTTATGAGCAACACATCCACTCGGATTAGATATGTTCTGTATGTTTATTTATACCATAAATTCAAACATCAATTCAGAAAATTCTGTACATTTCATGTCAGACAAAGAACACCAAATAATTAGCTCAAATTTTGGAACATACAAAAAGAAAGAAAAAATCACAAATACATCTACTGTACACAACAAAGCATGACATTAATTTTAGAGAAGTTCACAAAAAGTCAAAAAATGAGAACTACTTTTTACAGTAATAAACAAAGTCACAAATGAAAGGGGGATATCACGGTACATCAATTCATCAATTGTTGCACAACACTTGTTTTTCTAGGGTCGTGTTTGTTATATGTCTTGGATGCCTATTAGTTCTATCCCCTTTCTTGCCGACGCGTTTCGAACTTCGTACATCAGTTACGAGTTCTCTTCAGGGCCTTGTTATTACTATATGCCTGTGTGTAGAAAGGAAACGCTATTTAAAATCCAATCTTGGGTCTCATCTCCTAAGATCACTTAGGATCTACTGCACTATTTAAAAAAAGACGATTTACCTGGACAGTGGCCGGGTTTAACATATGTCTTGTTCTGGGTCATTGAAATTTCAGTCTGGAAAACGTTAAAAAACCAGTTTTAGAGTCAAATACCAGTATTCACCCTGCAATCACATCGCATAGACGTTACAAGACATACCTTTAAAGTGGTTTTTGGTACGGCGGGGCATCTCCCTAAGGTTCGGGGAACTTCAGTCACCTGGGGGAGGGGCGAGGACGGAGTCAGTACAAACAGATTGAATCTATATAGAAGCCAAAGCAAGTGGTTGTGGGGCTTCTCTTACCTCGTGAGGTGCCCCCTGGGCTTCGGGAGTGTTTTACTTTGGACCTTAGTGGATCGGTGGATTTATCGTCACTGATCAACCGTGCGCGGCACGGTTGATCAGTGACGATAAATCCACCGATCCACTAAGGTCCAAAGTAAAACACTCCCGAAGCCCAGGGGGCACCTCACGAGGTAAGAGAAGCCCCACAACCACTTGCTTTGGCTTCTATATAGATTCAATCTGTTTGTACTGACTCCGTCCTCGCCCCTCCCCCAGGTGACTGAAGTTCCCCGAACCTTAGGGAGATGCCCCGCCGTACCAAAAACCACTTTAAAGGTATGTCTTGTAACGTCTATGCGATGTGATTGCAGGGTGAATACTGGTATTTGACTCTAAAACTGGTTTTTTAACGTTTTCCAGACTGAAATTTCAATGACCCAGAACAAGACATATGTTAAACCCGGCCACTGTCCAGGTAAATCGTCTTTTTTTAAATAGTGCAGTAGATCCTAAGTGATCTTAGGAGATGAGACCCAAGATTGGATTTTAAATAGCGTTTCCTTTCTACACACAGGCATATAGTAATAACAAGGCCCTGAAGAGAACTCGTAACTGATGTACGAAGTTCGAAACGCGTCGGCAAGAAAGGGGATAGAACTAATAGGCATCCAAGACATATAACAAACACGACCCTAGAAAAACAAGTGTTGTGCAACAATTGATGAATTGATGTACCGTGATATCCCCCTTTCATTTGTGACTTTGTTTATTACTGTAAAAAGTAGTTCTCATTTTTTGACTTTTTGTGAACTTCTCTAAAATTAATGTCATGCTTTGTTGTGTACAGTAGATGTATTTGTGATTTTTTCTTTCTTTTTGTATGTTCCAAAATTTGAGCTAATTATTTGGTGTTCTTTGTCTGACATGAAATGTACAGAATTTTCTGAATTGATGTTTGAATTTATGGTATAAATAAACATACAGAACATATCTAATCCGAGTGGATGTGTTGCTCATAAGTAAGAGCTTTCTGAAATATAAGTGGGAGGCACTCTCTTTTCTCAACCACTATAGCTAAGGTCCAGCCTCTCCACTTGTTAAGGACCTAACTCCTTCACTCAGACCTATAACTGGGGCAGCTCCAGAGCAGGAAGGCAGTTGTATCCTGGAGTCGAGAGACGCAGTGAAGAACTCATCCTTGACGGACTACTGGCGCTGCCGTAGCCCTGCCTTGCGAACTATCGTCCTGCCTGCTGGCGCTGCCGCAACCTTCTGAAACCTTCATCGTCGTCGGGACCTGCTGGCGTGGCCGCGGACCGTTTGTAACTACCACCTTCATCGGGACCTGCTGGCGTCGCCGCGGACCGTCGCTCCCTTCAACCATCTCGGGACCTGCTGGCTCCGCCGCGGCCCGATCATCTAGAACACCGAGCTCGAGGATTGTGAGCTATCCATCTATCACCGCATCTACCAAATTGGTAACAAGACTGTCCCGCTACCCCTTTTCCCAACCAAGAGACTAGAACCGAGGGGACCCCTGAGTCCAGACCTCCTTGTACCATTTCACCGTACCTAAAGATTGCTTATAAAGAACGTTAAACCTTATCCTTGTGTGGTGTACATCTGTGGGGGGGAAGTTACTCGTCTGTACGATCGCTAGAGACGGCTCTCCCCGGAGACCTCTCCCCTTATCCTCGGCCGACCCTCCCGGTCCGTCTAACACTTCCATCTGGACTTCTGCACCCTCCCAACTGGAGCGGTACTGCCAGATAACAGAACTACTAGAGCCCTGCTTACAGGCGCTCCACGTTCTCTCCACACTGGGAGATCTCCCTAGAAGGACGCTCCATACGGACATGCTAGGCTCCCTCACCTGGTGTTCCTAAGAAAAAAAACACCCAGACTACGAAGACCAGGCTTGTGCTCCTCTGAGCCACTTCCACCACACTGGGCTGGAAGACCAGAACCTTTCCTTAGGGTCACTCCCCAACAATTAACAAAGGGGCAGGGGAAACTCCCATGAGCTTTAGGCCCACCCATGAAATCCTGTTCACTGATGTTCTACGTTCTTCAAACACTCTGGGAGATCTTCCTCAAATGACCTATTGGTACAGCCTAGGCCCCAACCTGATGTTCCCTTCCGAAACATTCCAGGCCCTGACACTGGGTTTCGGGCACCTGGAGACACGCAGTCCCACCCACTCCTTCTCCTCTGAGACAGGACGTGATCCCCTACACCGAGACCTAGCTGGGCTACACTTAACCTCTTCCACCACACTGGGCTGGAAGACACCTCAGCCACTCCTTTTGGAATCACTCCATCCCCTATGCCTCTCTCCTCCCAGAACATTACCAACTCCAAACATCTGTCTCTAAATAGACCACAGAAATCAAAAGCCAGCTCCACTGTCTGCAGACGTTCTTGGGAAAAGTTTAACACACGGAACTTTAGGTATCTGAGCAAAACAAGAGTACACAAGCATTCAGCAAGCTCCCCATCCAGAGAACTCACACACTTGCCCAGTGCAACACACCATTCATCCACACACACCCCTCCCCAGACTGGTAAGGCAGTTTCTACCACCCCTGATTTCTCAACCTGACCACACATGACACAGGTACCATAACTCCAGGGCAGGGATGGGGGACACATGCACTGAACACATTAATGCTGCCACCACTGGATCCCACCCTCCTGGTGAATCCAGAAAACACACTGCACTTAGGGGGATGATCTACCCTCCCGAGCTATGGACACCTAACTCAAAGTGCACAAGAAACACATTTCCACAGAAATGACATTTTTAGCAAACTCCATACAATAATCCCCACAATGTGATTTATCTAAAATGCAGAGTTTTGTAATGTGGCCAGTTGCCACTGTGGTACAACGCAAACACGAATCCCTATCCTCACCGCTGCGTCCAATGTTAGAAATGGGATCCCCGGCTGGCCAGGGCTTTCGCCAAAGTCAGTCAGAGACCACCACTCCTAAGTCAGGGCAAGGGAGTTACACGCCAAGATAACCCCTACTCACCCTCTAGGTAACGTGGCGCGAGCAGCAAGGCTAAACTTGGAGGCGATATGAGTTAAGTATTTGCGCACGCACCCCAGCAACAACACCCAAGGCCCACCACAAAGGAAACTCCACACAAGGTTATATGTAAAAATAGCCTTTGTATTACACCAAAACACATTAGATAAAAACACACACTTTACACTGTGCCAACAGGCACGGGCAGAATTTACAAGGGATATGTACAAGACAGGGCCACATGGACCACTGTCAGGAATCAGCACTTTTAGAACTTAGAATACAATACTTGTAGGCCTAGAACTTAGAACATAGAGCCTAACGGACAGTACCTCCCAACCTGGTTGCAGGGATAATGCGAGTGACCTCCTTAGTAAACTTGAGCGGGCGGCCCAGCGAAGCGGCACAACTCGGGGGGAGAGTGGTGTGGCTCGAGGCTTGAGCGGGCCACCGGCAAGGTACAAGCGTTTCTCTGGGGCGACCAATGTGTGCGGCTCAGAATAGGAGGGGAAGGCAGGATGCGAGCGGCCCAGCGAAGCGGCGCGGCTCAGGGGAGAGCGGTGCTGCTCGAGGCTTGGACGGGCTGCCGTGCACGAGCTGCCGAGGGGAATGAGCGAGGCACATTTCAGCGAGGCCCCAGGGGCCCAAGAGAGATCAGACAAGTCCCAGCAATTTGTCAGGGCAGGCACAATAGAGTCCACTGGTCCTGGGACTCTGGTCAGGGGGCGAGCTCAGTATCAAGCCCTTGGAATATCCCTTAGCACATAACATAAAATCACTGTAGCTCAATACAAGTAACTACTGGTAATCAGGTAAGTACCTCCTACGCAATCCTAACCACCTTAGGAACAGGTCACGCAGGGAACCAGGACCTCACTAGCACCACCTGTACTAGCAAGAACAACCAACTAAATATCACCATACCTTTAGGGGTATAGACCTGGGGACAAAACACATGATGCATAACATACATTCAGCGGTGTAAGGAGGGAAAACACATGATGCATCAACAATACATTCAGCGGTGTAAGAACACATGACGCATCAACATACGTTCAGCGGTGTAAGGAACAAGGCACATGATGCATCTACAATACATTCAGAGGTGCAGTACAACACAATAGCGCAAAATCCACATAAGTCACCAACTGTGACTTTCCCTAGGCCAACTGGTCTTGTTGGGGCTAGGACGCCCTGTGTCTCAGAGTCAGGGCAGGCTGTAATAAGCCAAATGTACACTAGCCTAAACGTGGCAGTTGCCCACAAAGTGCTGGGCAACTGGTGAGAATGGTGGGGACAACGTTGGAGCCTCACAGGCTCTGAGGAAATGACTGTCCCCCTTTTGGAGCCTCTCCGGGCTCTCAACAAAAGATGTAGCCTCACTGGGCGGTGGGGTCCCTCACAGGGGACCCGGGAACACTGGGGATGCCCTGAGCCTCTCTAGGCTGTAGGTAAAATTGCGGGCATCGTTGGAGTCCCCCTCCTTGGGACTCAGAGAACAAAGGAATGCCCCCTTGAGCCTCGTGGGCTCTCAGTAAATCAGAATGCCCCTTCTACGTTGGAGTCCCTCTCGGGGGACTCGAGGACAACTAGGGAGCCTCTCGGGCTCAAGAGAACAAAGGAGCCTCTTGGCCGGGGCTCAGCATCTGGGAGCCTCTCGGGGCTCCGGGCAACAGCGGGGGAGCCTCGCAGGGCTCAGCATCTCAGAGCCTCTCGGGGCTCACTAGCAAGGTGGGGGGGTAGGCGGAGTCCCTCTCAGGGGACTCGGCATTGCTGGAGGCCTCATGGGCCTCGGGACACACAGGGTCTCGCTATGGAGGGGAGGGGCGGGCACCGGCAATATGCCCCGATGCCCCTCCTCTCCCTTTAGCACGCACTCACCGGGTCTCTGGTGCTCGGCGGCGCTCTGCTTCCTCGCTCCGTCTCCTTCTCGGCAGGCGGGGCTCTCTCTCTGCCGGACTTCCCTCCACTGCGGGGGCGCCTCGCAACACAGGGGCTACACTTTGCTGGCTGCCCCGGGGCTCTCTCCACCTCATGGGGGCCCCGGGCAGCCATCACTCGGCTTCTCCCTCCTGCGGTCGGCAGCGGCGGGCGGGACTTCTGGCCGGCCGCGCTGCCATTGGCCGGCCGGCCAAAGCACTTCCGGGTCGCCTCGGGCAGCGCGGCGGCTCGTTTCAGGCAGGCAGGCGGGGACTCAATATCCGAGGAGTGGGCTCCTTCGTGATAATTCTAAAAATGTCGGCAAGGTCCCTGGCAGGGTGGGCACCTGCCAGGGGACAAAGTACTCAAAAATAAGCGAGGTGGCACTCGCTTGGGGCGGACAATGCCGGGTGGGCACCGGCCTCTGCAGACAAAGCGCTAGCCACAAGGATAAAGCGCCCCCAGGCGCTGGGCAGTAAATAAAAGCGCTCCCAAGTGCTATGAGGCAAGACACAGCGCTAGAGCAAAGAAAAAGCGCTTCCAGGCGCTTTGGGAAGGAATCCAGGGCCCCCAGGCGCTAGAGGAGCCAAAAGTCCAGCAAAAGTCCTTCAGGAGTCCAGGGGCTGGGCAGAGCCCAGGGGAGGCAAGCCTTCCCCTGGGCCCAAGCAGCAGCATGCCCCTGGCAGATTCATGCCGCAAACAAGAACATTTTCATGGGGTCACAGCCCCTCTTTTATACATCTTTTCCTTTGTCTGTAGGTGCAGGGTGGGGCAGAACCAGTCGCAGCTGGTCTTTGAGCACTGTTGATGGCTCAACCACCCCTTTCATTCATCAGGCAGGCTGGGGTCATCAGTCGCACCACAGGGGGCGGAGCCAGCATTGTGTGGGGGAAACTCAGCCTCATTCAGGACACAGGCGCAGCCCCTCCCTCACATCAGCATGCTAATCTCTCCATTCACCACCGGGGCAGACCCACACAGACTTCCTGGAGCCTGTCATCCCAGCCAGCTCCAGCCAATCACACGCCAGCACCTTCACAGCACATACACAGCCATGTCTAGAAGTGGCGCTTCCGCACAAGACACATACACGCCGCACATACCATTGCGCAGCATTCACTCTCACGAGTTCGCACATACCAAACTTGACCATGCACGCCTCACGCATCAGGAACTACCAGGGACACAGACATTCCCCATGCATTCCTATGGGAGAGCAGGCCAATCTCACACACGCACTCAGGGAGAGCACTCACTTTACACTGCGCCACAGTGTCAAAGTGCGCAAGGACCAGAAGTCACTAGGCAAAAAGTTCAGGGGTGAACCTGCCAGAAGGGCCAAGTCCAACACTGTCCCATTAGAAACCCCAAAACTGCAGAGAGAGTAGAGAGAGAGTTAATGACGCACTGTGTGACCTCAGACAAGTCACTGTCATACCCAGAGACCCCAGCAATGCAGAGAGAAGAGAAAGAGTTATTGACACACTGTGTGACCTCAGACAAGTCACTGTCCCACCCAGAGACCCCTGCACTGCAGAGAGAGGAAAAAGAGTTAATGACACACTGTGTGACCTCAGACAAGTCACTGTCCCACCCAGAGACTCCATCACTACAGAGAGAGGAGAGAGAGTTAAAGACACACTGTGTGACCTCAGACAAGTCTCTGTCCCACCCAGAGACCCCAGGTTGCAGAGAGAGGAGAGAGAGTTAATGACACACTGTGTGACCTCAAACAAGTCTCTGTCCCACCCAGAGACCCCAGGTTGCAGAGAGAGGAGAGAGAGTTAATAACACACTGTGTGACCTCAGACAAGTCACTGTCCCATCAGAAACCCCAGCCTTGTAGAGAGAGGAGAGAGTTAATGACACACTGTGTGACCTCAGACAAGTCACTGTCCCACCAGAGACCCCAGCATTGCAGAGAGAGGAGAGAGTTAATGACACACTGTGTGACCTCAGACAAGCCACTGTCCCACCAGAGACCCAGGTGCTGCAGAGAGAGGAGAGAGAGTTAATGTCACACTGCGTGACCTCAGACCAGTCACTGTCCCACCCAGAGACCCCAGCACTGCACAGAGAGGAGAGAGAGTTAAAGACACACTGTGTGACCTCAGAAAAGTCACTGTCCCACTCAGAGACCCCTGCACTGCAGAGAGAGGAGAGAGAGTTAATCACACACTGTGTGACCTCAGACAAGTCAATGTCCCACCAGAGACCCCAACACTGCAGAGAGAGGAGTGAGAGTTAATGACACACTGTGTGACCTCAGACAAGTCACTGTCCCATCAGAAACCCCAGCATTGCAGAGAGAGGAGAGAGTTAATGACACACTGTGTGACCTCAGACAAGTCAATGTCCCACCAGAGACCCCAGCATTGCAGAGAGAGAAGAGAGTTAATGACACACTGTGTGACCTCAGACAAGTCAATGTCCCACCAGAGACCCCAGCATTGCAGAGAGAGGAGAGAGTTAATGACACACTGTGTGACCTCAGATAAGTCACTGTCAGACCAGAGACCACTGCACCACAGAGAGAGAGAGAGAGTTAATGACACAATGTGTGACCTCAGACAAGTCCCTGTCCCACCAGAGACCCCAGCCCTGCAGAGAGAGAAGAGAGAGTTAATGACACAATGTGTGACCTCAGACAAGTCACTGTCCCACCCAGAGACCCCATCACTGCAGAGAGGAGAGAGTTAATGACACACTGTGTGACCTCAGGCAAGTAACTGTCCCACCAGAGACACCAGCACTGCAGAGAGGAGAGAGTTAATTACACACTGTGTGACCTCAGATTAGTCACTGTCAGACCAGAGACCCCTGCACCACAGAGAGAGAGAGAGAGAGAGTTAATGACACACTGTGTGACCTCGGACAAGTCACTGTCCCATCAGAAACCCCAGCATTGCAGAGAGAGGAGAGAGTTAATGACACACTGTGTGACCTCAGACAAGTCACTGTCCCACCAGAGACCCCAGCACTGCAGAGAGAGGAGAGTGAGTTATTGACACACTGTGTGACCTCAGACAAGTCACTGTCCCACCAGAGACCCCAGCACTGCAGAGAGAGGAGAGTGAGTTAATGACACACTTTGTGACCTCAGACAAGTCACTGTCCCACCAGAGACTCCAGCACTTTAGAGAGAGGAGAGTTAATGACACACTGTGTGACCTCAGACAAGTCACTGTCATACCCAGAGACCCCAGCACTGCAGAGAGAAGAGAAAGAGTTATTTACACACTGTGTGACCTCAGACAAGTCACTGTCCCACCAAAGACCCCAGCATTGCAGAGAGAGGAGAGAGAGTTAATGACACGCTGTGTGACCTCAGACAAGTCAATGTCCAACCAGAGACCCCAGCAGTGCAGAGAGAGGAGAGAGTTAATGACACACTGTGTGACCTCAGACAAGTCACTGTCCCACCAGAAACCCCAGTACTACAGAGAGAGGAGAGAGAGTTAATGACACACTGGGTGACCTCAGACAAGTCACTGTCCCACCAGACACCCCAGCATTGCAGAGAGAGGCGAGAGAGTTAATGACACACTGTGTGACCTCAGACAAGTCACTGTCCCACCCAGAGACCCCAGCACTGCAGAGAGGAGAGAGTTAATGTCACACTGTGTTTCCTCAGACAACTCACTGTCCCACCAGAGACCCCAGCACTGCAGAGAGAGGAGAGAGAGTTAATGACACACTGTGTGACCTCAGACAAGTCACTGTCCTACCCAGAGACCCCAACACTGAAGAGAGAGGAGGGAGAGTTAATGACACACTGTGTGACCTCAGACTAGTCACTGTCTGTTAGAAATAGGATCCCTGGCTGGCCCGGGCTTTCGCCAAAGTCAGTCAGAGACCACCACTCCCAAGTCAGGGCAAGGGAGTTACACGCCAAGATAACCCCTACTCACCCTCTAGGTAACGTGGCGCGAGCAGCAAGGCTAAACTTGGAGGCGATATGAGTTAAGTATTTGCGCACGCACCCCAGCAACAACACCCAAGGCCCACCACAAAGGAAACTCCACACAAGGTTATATGTAAAAATAGCCTTTGTATTACACCAAAACACATTAGATAAAAACACACACTTTACACTGTGCCAACAAGCACGGGCAGAATTTACAAGGGATATGTACAAGACAGGGCCACATGGACCACTGTCAGGAATCAGCACTTTTAGAACTTAGAATACAATACTTGTAGGCCTAGAACTTAGAACATAGAGCCTAACGGACAGTACCTCCCAACCTGGTTGCAGGGATAATGCGAGTGACCTCCGTAGTAAACTTGAGCGGGCAGCCCAGCGAAGCGGCACGACTCAGGGGAGAGTGATGCGGCTCGAGGCTTGAGCGGGCCACCGGCAAGGTACAAGCGTTTCTCTGGGGTGACCAATGTGTGCGGCTCAGAATAGGAGGGGAAGGCAGGATGCGGGCGGCCCAGCGAAGCGGGGCGGCTCAGGGGAGAGCGGTGCTGCTCGAGGCTTGGGCAGGCTGCCTTGCACGAGCTGCCGAGGGGAATGAGCGAGGCACATTTCAGCGAGGCCCCAGGGGCCCAAGAGAGATCAGACAAGTCCCAGCAATTTGTCAGGGCAGGGACAATAGAGTCCACTGGTCCTGGGACTCTGGTCAGGGGGCGAGCTCAGTATCAAGCCCTTGGAATATCCCTTAACACATAACATAAAATCACTGTAGCTCAATACAAGTAACTACTGGTAATCAGGTAAGTACCTCCTACACAATCCTAACCACCCTAGGAACAGGTCACGCAGGGAACCAGGACCTCACTAGCACCACCTGTACTAGCAAGAACAACCAACTAAATATCACCATACATTTAGGGGTATAGACCTGGGGACAAAACACATGATGCATAACATACATTCAGCGGTGTAAGGAGGGAAAACACATGATGCATCAACAATACATTCAGCGGTGTAAGAACACATGACGCATCAACACACGTTCAGCGGTGTAAGGAACAAGGCACATGATGCATCTACAATACATTCAGAGGTGCAGTACAACACAATAGCGCAAAATCCACATAAGTCACCAACTGTGACTTTCCCTAGGCCAACTGGTCTTGTTGGGGCTAGGACGCCCTGTGTCTCAGAGTCAGGGCAGGCTGTAATAAGCCAAATGTACACCAGCCTAAACGTGGCAGTTGCCCACAAAGTGCTGGGCAACTGGTGAGAATGGTGGGGACAACGTTGGAGCCTCACAGGCTCTGAGGAAATGACTGTCCCCCTTTTGGAGCCTCTCCGGGCTCTCAACAAAAGATGTAGCCTCACTGGGCGGGGGGGTCCCTCACAGGGGACCCGGGAACACTGGGAGTGCCCTGAGCCTCTCTAGGCTGTAGGTACAATTGCGGGCATCGTTGGAGTCCCCCTCCTTGGGACTCAGAGAACAAAGGAATGCCCCCTTGAGCCTCGTGGGCTCTCAGTAAATCAGAATGCCCCTTCTACGTTGGAGTCCCTCTCGGGGGACTCGAGGACAGCTAGGGAGCCTCTCGGGCTCAAGAGGACAAAGGAGCCTCTTGGGGCTCAGCATCTGGGAGCCTCTCGGGGCTCCAGGCAACAGCGGGGGAGCCTCGCAGGGCTCAGCATCTCAGAGCCTCTCGGGGCTCACTAGCAAGGTGGGGGGGGGGTAGGCGGAGTCCCTCTCGGGGGACTCGGCATTGCTGGAGGCCTCATGGGCCTCGGGACACACACGGTCTCGCTATGGAGGGGAGGGGCGGGCACCGGCAATA
The DNA here is from genome assembly GCF_964263255.1 of Lissotriton vulgaris. Lineage (NCBI taxonomy): Eukaryota > Metazoa > Chordata > Amphibia > Caudata > Salamandridae > Lissotriton > Lissotriton vulgaris. The sequence continues at coordinate 1,123,520 of NW_028245114.1, forward strand.
TGCCCCGACGCCCCTCCTCTCCCTTTAGCACGCACTCACCGGGTCTCTGGTGCTCGGCGGCGCTCTGCTTCCTCGCTCCGTCTCCTTCTCGGCAGGCGGGGCTCTCTCTCTGCCGGACTTCCCTCCACTGCGGGGGCGCCTCGCAACACAGGGGCTACACTTTGCTGGCTGCCCCGGGGCTCTCTCCACCTCATGGGGGCCCCGGGCAGCCATCACTCGGCTTCTCCCTCCTGCGGTCGGCAGCGGCGGGCGGGACTTCCGGCCGGCCAAAGCACTTCCAAGTCGCCGCGGGCAGCGCGGCGGCTCGTTTCAGGCAGGCAGGCGGGGACTCAATATCCGAGGAATGGGCTCCCTCGTGATAATTCTAAAAATGTCGGCAAGGTCCCTGGCAGGGTGGGCACCTGACAGGGGACAAAGTACTCCAAAATAAGCGAGGTGGCACTCGCTTGGGGCGGACAATGCCGGGTGGGCACCGGCCTCTGCAGACAAAGCGCTAGCCACAAGGATAAAGCGCCCCCAGGCGCTGGGCAGTAAATAAAAGTGCTCCCAAGTGCTATGAGGCAAGACACAGCTCTAGAGCAAAGAAAAAGCGCTTCCAGGCGCTTTGGGAAGGAATCCAGGGCTCCCAGGCGCTAGAGGAGCCAAAAGTCCAGCAAAAGTCCTTCAGGAGTCCAGGGGCTGGGCAGAGCCCAGGGGAGGCAAGCCTTCCCCTGGGCCCAAGCAGCAGCATGCCCCTGGCAGATTCAAGCCGCAAACAAGAACATTTTCATGGGGTCACAGCCCCTCTTTTATACATCTTTTCCTTTGTCTGTAGGTGCAGGGTGGGGGCAGAACCAGTCGCAGCTGGTCTGTGAGCACTGTTGATGGCTCAACCACCCCTTTCATTCATCAGGCAGGCTGGGGTCATCAGTCGCACCACAGGGGGCGGAGCCAGCATTGTGTGGGGGAAACTCAGCCTCATTCAGGACACAGGCGCAGCCTCTCCCTCACATCAGCATGCTAATCTCTCCATTCACCACCGGGGCAGACCCACACAGACTTCCTGGAGCCTGGCATCCCAGCCAGCTCCAGCCAATCACACGCCAGCACCTTCACAGCACATACACAGCCATGTCTAAAAGTGGCGCTTCCGCACAAGACACATACATGCCGCACATACCATTGCGCAGCATTCACTCTCACGAGTTCACACATGCCAAACTTGACCATGCACGCCTCACGCATCAGGAACTACCAGGGACACAGACATTCCCCATGCATTCCTATGGGAGAGCAGGCCAATCTCACACACGCACTCAGGGAGAGCACGCACTTTACACTGCGCCACAGTGTCAAAGTGCGCAAGGACCAGAAGTCACTAGGCAAAAAGTTCAGGGGTGAACCTGCCAGAAGGGCCAAGTCCAACACTGTCCCATTAGAAACCCCAACACTGCAGAGAGAGTAGAGAGAGAGTTAATGACGCACTGTGTGACCTCAGACAAGTCACTGTCATACCCAGAGACCCCAGCAATGCAGAGAGAAGAGAAAGAGTTATTGACACACTGTGTAACCTCAGACAAGTCACTGTCCCACCCAGAGACCCCTGCACTGCAGAGGGAGGAAAAAGAGTTAATGACACACTGTGTGACCTCAGACAAGTCACTGTCCCACCCAGAGACTCCATCACTACAGAGAGAGGAGAGAGAGTTAAAGACACACTGTGTGACCTCAGACAAGTCTCTGTCCCACCCAGAGACACCAGGTTGAAGAGAGAGGAGAGAGAGTTAATGACACACTGTGTGACCTCAAACAAGTCTCTGTCCCACCCAAAGACCCCAGGTTGCAGAGAGAGGAGAGAGAGTTAATGACACACTGTGTGACCTCAGACAAGTCACTGTCCCATCAGAAACCCCAGCATTGTAGAGAGAGGAGAGAGTTAATGACACACTGTGTGACCTCAGACAAGTCACTGTCCCACCAGAGACCCCAGCATTGCAGAGAGAGGAGAGAGTTAATGACACACTGTGTGACCTCAGACAAGCCACTGTCCCACCAGAGACCCAGGTGCTGCAGAGAGAGGAGAGAGAGTTAATGTCACACTGCGTGACCTCAGACCAGTCACTGTCCCACCAGAGACCCCAGCCCTGCAGAGAGAGGAGAGAGAGTTAATGACACAATGTGTGACCTCAGACAAGTCACTGTCCCACCCAGAGACCCCAGCACTGCAGAGAGAGGAGAGAGAGTTAATGACACACTGTGTGACCTCAGGCAAGTCACTGTCCCACCAGAGACCCCAGTCCTGCAGAGAGAGGAGAGAGAGTTAATGACACAATGTGTGACCTCAGACAAGTCACTGTCCCACCAGAGACACCAGCACTGCAGAGAGGAGAGAGTTAATGACACAGTGTGACCTCAGATAAGTCACTGTCAGACCAGAGACCCCTGCACCACAGAGAGAGAGAGAGAGAGTTAATGACACACTGTGTTATGTTAATGTTATGTTAAGGAGTGCTTGTAAAGCGCACTGTCACCGTGGGTTTCCTGGCGCTGATCAGATGCTGAGGGGACAGAAGAACTTAGCTGGGTTGTGGAAAGAGCCAGGTTTTTAGGGATTTGCGAAATTGGATAAGAGAGTTAGAGGTTTTGACAGAAGAGGGAAGGGAATTCCAGAGTTTCGGGGCTAGAGACCTCCAGATCTGCAGAGTTTGATAGAAGGAACAACCAGGAGGTGGAAATGGGACGATCTAAGGTTGCGTGCGGGACAGTAGGGCCTGATGAGGGATTTCAGAAAAGCGGGGCAGGAACCAGATAGAGATTTAAAGGTGAGGCAGCCGATCTTAAAGGCTGCCCTCGAGGTGACGGGGAGCCAGTGCAATTTAATGAGAAGGGGCTTGGCAGATTGCCATTTTGGGATCCCGAAGGCCAGTCTCGCCGCTTGGTTTTGGACAATTTGCAGTCTAAGGAGGGATGATTTGGGCAGACCGTGGTAGATGGAATTTGAAAAGTCCAAGCGGGAGAGAACAAGGGCCATGATGACTTCCAGCAGATCTTCAGGTGTAAGAAGATAGGCCAACTTCCTGATCCTACGCAACTGGTGCATGCAGGAGGAGACCACCGTCCCCACCTGGGGCCCGAGGGATAGCCCGGAGTCGATAGTGACCCCGAGGCTTTTCACCGAGGCCACAGGGGAAGGGGGGGGGGGCCAAGTTCTGCCGGCCAGAAATGCGGGCCCCAGTGGGCGGAGCTCCTGCCAGGGAGGAGGAGCTCCGTCTTCCCGGGGTTCAGTTTAAGTTGGTTCTGGCTCATCCACTGGAGAATATGGGACATGGCTGCCTGGAAATTAGGAATAGCAGAGGGGGAATTAAGAGGAAAGATGAGTTGCAGGTCGTCCGTGTAGTTGAAGACGGTGACGTCCCACTGCCTCAGAGAAAAGAGAAGGGGTCGAAGATAGAGATTGAAAAGGAGAGGGGATAAAGAGGAGCCCTGGGGAACCCCACAGGGCGAGTGCTCCCTAGGAGCCCTGAAGGTGCCCAAGCTGAGGGTCTGAGACCTCCCGGTCAGGAAGGATTTGACCCATGCCAGCGCCAGGCCTTGGATGCCGGCCTGCTCGACACGGTGGAGGAGGATGTTATGATCCACCGTGTCGAAAGCGGACGACAGATCTAATAGTACCAAGGCCTGGGGGGTACCCTTATTAGCGCCGTCTCTCAGGGCATCTAGCACGGCCAAGATCACAGCCTCCGTACAGTGGCCGGGTCTGAAGCCGGCTTGGTTGGCCTCGAGAAAGTTGGAGCTCTTGATAAACTGTGAGAGGCAGTCGGTGACGTGAGCTTCCAAGATTTTAGAGAGGAAGGGCAAGAGGGAGATAGGACGGTAGTTCGCCGGGACAGCGGGGTCCGCTCCAGGCTTCTTCAATAGAGGCACCAGAACAGCCTCCTTGAAGGAGCTGGGCACCGTACCGGAGGAGAGAGAGAAGTTCAGCAAAGGAAGGATACAGTCGGGTAAGGAGTGGCAGATGTCCCGGAGTGTGGAAGGTGGACAGCAGTCGTCTGGAGATCCAGACTTGATGCGAACAGCCAGAGTGGCCAGGGATACGGGATCTAAAAGAGGAAGCTGGGTGAAGGAAAGAACATTGTGAGGAGGGGAGACAGAATCAGCGCCAGGAAGGGTGACCGGGATAGTGTCCTTAATCAAAACAATTTTCTATATAAAAAAGGTGCTGAGCGCGTTACAGGATTCCTGTGTGGGGGCCTGAGTCGGAAGTGTCCTGGGGTCAGAGGTGAATTCGTCGAGGACTTTGAAGATTTCCTTCGACTTGCAAGGAGCTAATAAAATCCTCTCTGAGGCATAGGCTTTTTTGGCAGCAGAGATGGCTACTTTATACTTGTTACGGGCTGCCACGTAGATGTCTCTGCCAGACGGGGAGTAGTCCTACCTCCACTTACGCTCTAATTGGCAAAGTTCCAGATGAAGGATTTTGAGTTGGGGGTTGAACCATTTATGGGAGTTGCCATGTCGGGACCGGGGAAACTTGGTTAAGGGGGCGAAGATATCGCTAGCTGACGTAAGCCAGTCAAATATGTAACCGTCTAGCTCGTCGGTACCGGTATCATTAGGGAGAAGGGGACGGGATTGTGACAGGTGGGATAGCAGTTTGGAGGAGTCGGCGGCCCACCATTTACGGGCGGTGCCGCCCTTCCGCGGAGGGATCCTAATATGGCCAACAGCCGAAATAGTGGTGTCAATCAGAAAATTATTAGACCACACGCAAGGTGTGGTAAGCGGGCAGGAGGACTTGACCCCGTGGACCCAGATGTGGTCGAGAATGTGACCACCACTGTGTGTGGGAGACTTAACTAATTGAGTGAAGTTCAAGCTCTGAAGAGCTTCGAACAGTTCAGTGGCATGGGGACCAGCATCCTTGTGCTGGAACCAGTAATTGAAGTCACCAACAATAGCTGTGCGAGGGGAGGAAGTCACGAGGGTAGCAAGCTGTTCAATAAAAGATGAAGGGAAAGAAGGCATGGGGTGAGGGGGGCGATAGAGAACCATAAGGGTAACAGCACCCGCCTCAGTCCCAAGACTGAGAACCAAGTTATCCACTTCAGGGAGAGTCATGGAAGCGGTAGCAATGATCTTTAGATTCTTGCGTATAATCGCTGCCACCCCCCCCCCCCGGAGCGGCCCCCCGGGCGGTTGGAATTCAGCAGGTAATAATCTGGGGGTAACGCTGCCAAGATGTCAGGGAGGGAGTCGTCGGTGAGCCAGGTCTCAGATAATAAGAGAACATCTGGCCTCTCAGTCATAAGTAAATGGAAGATGTCAGTTTGATGTCTGACGAGGGAACGCGTGTTTAAGTATAATAAACAAATCTGTGACTCGGCAAGGGCAGGTAAAATAGATGGTAGATCCGGCCCTAGGTGAGGGGAGGAGGTTCCTACTATTCCAAGTGACAAGATCCGAGTCCAGGTGTAGAGCGGTAAGGGACTGGTAGAAGGTTGTAAGTTCATGAGGGCAGAGGGGGAGTAAGAGATGACATAGGCAGCGTCCCTGGCCCCTGGGCCCGTCCGGCCGCGGACGGGCGCAGACGGGCTGGACTTAGGCGCGACTTCGGCGCCCGTCCGCTGCGCTCCCTGGGAGGGGGACCCATTTTGTAGAGCCGAGGGCGGGAGGGTCCGAGCGCTAGTCCGCTCGCCTGCACCCTCACCCAAGATGGAGGCACAGAAGGTCACGACCCAGGCAGAGCCAATCTCGTCTGCACTGGGCGGGCCAGGGGTTGGAGCAGGGAAGTCCCGCACTGGAGTGCAGCGCGACCAGGGAGGGTCCCAGCGCGCACTCTACAGCGAGGAGGGGGCAAGCGGGAAAAGTGAAATACGACGAATCCAGTGTTTGCAGCTCCGGGACCTGCACAACAAAAGGGGGTTAAAAGCAGGCAGAAATATACATATGCCAGGTAAGCGCGACTAAGCTGCTGGCTGTGTCAATGCGGCGCCAAATTTAAAAGTGAAATAAAAGTTGAAGCGTGCCCTGGTCCTGCTAGCGCCTGAAGCACCCGCTAGCATCTGATCGCTGGTGGTGTGGCAGGCTCAAGTTTTTGTAGAGCCGAGGGCGGGAGGGGCCGAGCGCTAGTCCGCTCGCCTGCACCCTCACCCAAGATGGAGGCACAGAAGGTCACGACCCAGGCAGAGCCAATCTCGTCTGCACTGGGCGGGCCAGGGGGTGGAGCAGGGAAGTCCCGCACTGGAGTGCAGCGCGACCAGGGAGGGTCCCAGCGCGCACTCTACAGCGAGGAGGGGGCAAGCGGGAAAAGTGAAATACGACGAATCCAGTGTTTGCAGCTCCGGGACCTGCACAACAAAAGGGGGTTAAAAGCAGGCAGAAATATACATATGCCAGGTAAGCGCGACTAAGCTGCCGGCTGTGTCAATGCGGCGCCAAATTTAAAAGTGAAATAAAAGTTGAAGCGTGCCCTGGTCCTGCTAGCGCCTGAAGCACCCGCTAGCATCTGTGTGACCTCAGGCAAGTCACTGTCTCACCAGAGACACCAGCACTGCAGAGAGGAGAGAGTTAATGACACACTGTGTGACCTCAGATAAGTAACTGTCAGACCAGAGACCCCTGCATCACAGAGAGAGAGAGTTAATGACACACTGTGTGACCTCAGACAAGTCACTGTCCCATCAGTAACCCCAGCATTGCAGAGAGAGGAGAGAGTTAATGACACACTGTGTGACCTCAGACAAGTCACTGTCCCACCAGAGACCCCAGCACTGCAGAGAGAGGAGAGTGAGTTAATGACACACTGTGTGACCTCAGACAAGTCACTGTCCCACCCAGAGACTCCAGCACTTTAGAGAGAGGAGAGTTAATGACACACTGTGTGACCTCAGACAAGTCACTGTCATATCCAGAGACCCCAGCACTGCAGAGAGAAGAGAAAGAGTTATTGACACACTGTGTGACCTCAGACAAGTCACTGTCCCACCAAAGACCCCAGCATTGCAGAGAGAGGAGAGAGAGTTAATGACACACTGTGTGACCTCAGACAAGTCACTGTCCCACCCAGAGACCCCAATACTGCAGAGAGAGGAGAGAGAGTTAATGACACGCTGTGTGACCTCAGACAAGTCAATGTCCGACCAGAGACCCCAGCAGTGCAGAGAGAGGAGAGAGTTAATGACACACTGTGTAACCTCAGACAAGTCACTGTCCCACCAGAGACTCCAGTATTACAGAGAGAGGAGAGAGAATTAATGACACACTGGGTGACCTCAGACAAGTCACTGTCCCACCAGAGACCCCAGCATTGCAGAGAGAGGAGAGAGAGTTAATGAGACACTGTGTGACCTCAGACAAGTCACTGTCCCACCCAGAGACCCCAGCACTGCAGAGAGGAGAGAGTTAATGTCACACTGTGTGACCTCAGACAACTCACTGTCCCACCAGAGACCCCCGCACTGCAGAGAGAGGAGAGAGAGTTAATGACACACTGTGTGACCTCAGACAACTCACTGTCCCACCCAGAGACCCCAACACTGAAGAGAGAGGAGAGAGAGTTAATGACACCCTGTGTGACCTCAGACTAGTCACTGTCCCATTAGAAACCCCAACACTGCAGAGAGAGTAGAGAGAGAGTTAATGACGCACTGTGTGACCCCAGACAAGTCACTGTCATACCCAGAGACCCCAGCAATGCAGAGAGAAGAGAAAGAGTTATTGACACACTGTGTGACCTCAGACAAGTCACTGTCCCACCCAGAGACCCCTGCACTGCAGAGAGAGGAAAAAGAGTTAATGACACACTGTGTGACCTCAGACAAGTCACTGTCCCACCCAGAGACTCCATCACTGCAGAGAGAGGAGAGAGAGGTAATGACACACTGTGTGACCTCAGACAAATCACTGTCCCACCAGAGACCCCAGCACTGCAGAGAGAGGAGAGAGAGTTAATGACACACTGTGTGGCCTCAGACAAGTCACTGTCCTGCCCAGAGACACCAGCACTGCAGAGAGAGGAGAGAGAGTGACTGACACACTGTGTGACATCAAACAAGTCACTGTCCCACCCAGAGACCCAAGCACTTTATTGAGAATGGAGAGGTAATGACACACTGTGTGACCTCAGACAAGTATCTGTCCCACCCAGAGACCCCAGGTTGCAGAGAGAGGAGAGAGAGTTAATGACACACTGTGTGACCACAGCAAAGTCCCTGTCCCGGGGGCGCTAGAGGGCGCACAAGCTAATGGCTGCACTTTAGTGAGGCTCTGGCTGCCTGGTCAGCACTATCGTGCGTTTATCCTGATATCCTGCAGGTATCCGCCTGAAACTTCCAGCGAGTGTGAGCCTCCCTATCCTACTGCTCCGCTCCAAGTTTGGGGGCGATCCGACGATCGGAGCTGGAGTTGGCCGCCTGTGAACTCTGGCCGGGACGCACTGCTGTGGCAAGGCGGCGAGGGAGCCTGGGAGCCGTGCCACGCGAGGTCGGGGCTCGCCACGAGGCAGGTAGGCCTCAGGGACGGAGTGACCTGCCCGGGGTGTGCGGGACCTGCCGGGGCTCGGCGTTCAACAGCGGCGGTGAGTCTCCCCCCTCCTCTGGCCGCAACAACGAGCAATGGTGCTGAACGGCGGACCTGGGACCTGCTGAGAGTGTGGGCGGGGCCGTGAACTACCGCCTAGGCCGGGAGGGGTTTGACCAGGACCCCGGCCTTGGACTGTGGACTGCCGGGGGTACCCCCGATCCTCTTGTGGGCTCGCTGCTGCTGGGGGCTGGGGGGCGAGGAGCTTCGAGAGGCCACTGGGGGTCACAGGCTGTGATCGGTCTGCGAGAGTTGCTGCCCGCTGGCGGTGCGCTGGGCCTTCCCTCCCCCCGCCCCCCACCACCCCCCGGTGTTTCTTGGACCGGACCTCACTTACTCCTCTCCAGCGCACCACTGCCCGCCACCCTCGCGACGTGGACAGCTGAGGTCTCCGTCCCCCTCGTCTGCAGAGTTCGCTGCCCTTGTTCACTGGAGCTGTGACACATCGAGGTGAGAGGGTCACTCAGGCGCTGCTGGCCTGCTCCTCACACGGACGGCGCTACCACAGGCGCAAACGCTGCATAGGAGGGCGCGAACGCACAAAGGTACGTCGAAGGGCAGTGGGCACCACACCGACCGCCTCTCGTCGGGCACCTCAGGCCCCTACAGGCGGTGCACAATGGGAAAAAACGACAATAAACAGCCTAAGCTCTCTTTTGAGCCTGCGGCCCCGAAGAAGCAGCTGCGTAACGCGACCGGCGCTGGCGGTGCCCACGCACCATCGGGCACTGTGCCCCCCTCCACGCCCATGGCCCCTGAGATGCGAGTAATGATGGAGGAGATGAGGCAGGGCTTCGCCACGATAGTGGACAAGGTGGACCGCCTGTCCTCAAGAATGGATGGGGTCGCACATAAACTGGAGGTCCATGAGGAACGCCTGGCGGAAGCGGAGCGACGTATCTCTGCCTCGGAAGACGCATCAACATCCCACGATACGCGACTCTCCAGAATGGACAACATCCTGCGAGTGATAGCGGCCAAGAATGAGGAGTTGGAGGCGAGGAGCAGGCGCAATAACATTCGCGTCACGGGTGTGCCGGAGTCCACCAACACTGGCCGTATGGAGGAATATGTAGAGAAAATCCTCATCACTGCATTGGGCAGGGAGGCCTTCTCCAGTCAATTTATCGTCGAAAGGGCGCACCGCTCTCTGGGACCGCAGCCCAAGCCAGGGGCGCAGCCGCGGCCTATTATCGCCCGGCTGCTTAACTACCGCGACCGGGACGCGGCACTACGAGCAGCGCGGATGAATCAGAACCTGTCTTGTGATGGCGTACACTTTTCAGTATACCCGGACTTCACGCCGCTGGTGCAGGAGCAGCGGAAGAAGTTTTTGGATGTAAAGAAAAAGCTGAGGGACATGCAGGTGGATTACGCACTCCTGTACCCGGCACGACTCAGGGTGACCCATCAGGGCAAACAACATTTCTTCACAAATCCGCAGCAGGTGGAGGACTATATCAATAAACTCCGCGCTACTAGGAGAGACAGATGAAACGAGGAGAACGGAGATGCAGACGGAGACCCAGTGGAGAGTGCTGAAGACTGAGAGTGCCTCTTTGCTACTGGTTGGTTGACCTCCTGTTGTTGTACTGACATTCGGTTTGAATCCTGTGGCCTGTCTTAGCCTTGGATGTCCTGACCTGGTTTGAGGAACTGGATTGCAGTCTCATCGCTGTGTGGACCGGCTGTGGACGGGCGGACAGGCCGTACACTGTGACCCAGGATTGGGATTGTTATTGGAATGATCAGGATGGTGTAAATATTGGAGGTGGTGTGAGCAGCAGCTGATACATGGACAGCTCACTTGACTTGACTGGCATCTTCTCCGACTGGGGAGGTTGCCGTGAGAGATGTTGGTATGATGGGCAGGCTCTGACCTGCAGGGGTAATGTATACCAGGCACCACCCCCCCTTCTCTGACTGTTCCCGTATGACATGTGCGGGGCGGGAGGGGATTGTCGGGGTGTATGGGTGTGTACCTCTGATGCCCCCAGAAGGGGATTCCCCACACAGTTATTCTATGGTTCATGAGTACGGCGTTCGGGCTGGGGGGAGGGGATATGGTACTGGCAAGTTTGGGTTGCTTCAGTGGGAGGGGGGAGGATTGGGAGCGGGGGAGTTGGGATGTTGCACTAGGGGGGTGGGGGGTGTATGACTGTTGGGGTATGCGTTGTTGAGCCTAGGGGCAGTTTTGCGGGAGATGTTCATGACATGAATGCACATGTTGGAGCTAGTGTGACTGTAAGCGTTGTTGGATGGGAGTTGCAACTGTTCCGGACAGCGGAGAGACTTGTACTTGGTACGATACGAATGAGGGCTGGCGACCTGGCCATGATCTTTTTTCAGGAGTATGATGTTGAACATGGGTGATAACGCCTTGGCTAGCATCTCAATATTGTCCTGGAACGTTCGAGGCCTTAATGACCCCAGAAAATGCAGAAATGTACTTGCATATTTAGACAGGCATCATGTGACGCTAGCGTTGCTTCAGGAAACCCACCTGAACCCGCGGAGCGACCCTAAATTTGCATGTAAGTGGGCATGTGTGAGGGAGTTTTCCTCATATTCCTCTTACTCGAGAGGTACAGTCATCCTGGTTAATAAAGTACTGCCGTTCCAAAAGTTGGGTGTGAGGGTGGACACGGAGGGGAGGTATGTGATCCTTTGGGGCAGACTGGGCACTGATGTGATCATAATTGTGAACTGTTATGCGCCCAATATTGACACACCCGGTTTCTTCCTAACATTATGGGGTCATGTACTGGAGATCGAAGCCACACACATAATCTGGGGGGGGACTTCAACCTGTCACTGACCCCGGGGGCAGATAGGTCAGATGGGAGTGGGCAGTACAACATGAAAGCTCGTGACACACTTCAAGGTATACTGACTAAGGCAGGGCTCATAGATAGCTGGAGGCACACGCACCCCATGGCTAGAGAAGGCACGCATTTCACGACACACGCACGCTCATGGGCGAGGATTGACTACTGCTTTATCTCGCGAGGCCTGGCTGGGGGTGTCGTTCAGGTGAAACATCTACCTCGTACCTACTCAGACCACTGCCCTGTCTTGGCTGTGTTGGAGATGCCTGGCTATGCCAGAGTGCGTCCGCCTTTTCCCCTCTGCCCTGCTTGACCCTATTTTTAAACATGAACTTGGTGAGGAGATAGAAGCTTTCTTCCCTAGAAATAAGGGGTCAGTCGATAAGGTGGAAACGATCTGGGAGGCCTTTAAGGTGACTGTACGGGGAGTCACGATTGCCAAAAGTTGCGGTATACTCAGGGACATAATGCGCACGTTGACTAAACTTGAATTGGAACTTAAAGCTCTAGAGGCGGAGATGGTCAGACGCCCTTGCCCTGACCTGGCGGAGGAATTTAGGACCAAGCTCTCGTCCTTTGAGGAGGAAGCTGCCAGGGAGGTGAAGTTCCGAGGCAAGTACTGGACGGCTAGGCGATATTGCGAGGGGGACCGGCCGGGAAAGGTGCTCGCGGCGCTCACGAGGCATCAGCGCTATGCCACCCACATATTGGAAATCACTGATGGCAGGGGTGGGACCTACCAGGACACTAAAAGGATACAGGACACCTTCCTGCAGCACTACAAACGGTTGTATTCCACGCAGCAGGAGGGCGACGTGGAGTTCGGGAACTTCCTAGACGACATAGCGCTATGTTGGCTGAGTGACAGCGACAGGGCATTCCTGGGATGTCCTTTCGAACTAGATGAGATTAGGGAAGCTATCATGTCCCTCAGCAATGGCAAAGCGGCAGGGCTGGACGGCCTTCCGACCGAATTCTATAAGTGTTACATCGACATCATGGCACCGGTGCTAAAGGAAGTCTTTGAAGAGTCGCTGGAGGTGGGGATCCTACCGGGCTCAATGAGGGAGGTAGCGATTACCTCACTTCTGAAACCAGGGAAGGACCCGTTAGATACCGACGCCTATAGACCCCTTTCGCTGCTGAATTGCGACGCAAAAATACTTGCTAAAGTGTTGGCGACTAGGCTATCCCTCCTCATGACTACCCTGGTGCTGCCCGACCAATCTGGCTTTGTGCCGGGGCGAGCCACATCGCATAACCTTCGTACATTGTTCTCCCTTATACCCACCATTGCGCCTGAGCTGCCTGTCGCTGCTGTGTTTTTGGACGCCACCAAAGCGTTCGATTCAGTGGAGTGGGGCTATCTCATGGCTATCTTGAATAGAATGGGGTTCCCTCGGATATTCATCTCATGGGTGCAACTGCTCTACACTTCCCCAGTCGCCAGGGTCATCATAAATGGTGTGCTCTCTACACAGATGCCGATCACAAGAGGGACCAGACAGGGCTGCCCCCTGTCGCCCCTGCTTTTTGCCTTGGCAATTGAGCCATTGGCATGTAGGATCCGGCAATTACATAAGGCCAGCGCCTTTAACTGTAACCAAAGGCAGATAGGAATTTCCCTCTACGCGGACGACGTTACACTGTATGTGCGGCACCCACAGCAAAATCTTAACCCACTTCCAAGGGAATTTATTGTATTTGGCGGCATATCCGGGGTGCACATTAATTGGAAGAAGTCGCAATTCTTTCCCCTCACGCCCTCGGTTGACCAATTCCTGTTGGACTACCCCCTAGAGTTGTGCAGCTCGGAACTAAGATACCTGGGCATTGAGATATCGCTCAATAAAGAGGACACTTTCCGGTTGAATTATGGAGTGGCTATTTCACAATTGACCGACAACGTGACTCGCTGGTTGGCCCTCCCGCTTTCGATGGCAGGCAGAGCCTCCCTGATTAAGATGATCATCCTTCCGCGCTTCCTATATCTGTTCCAGAATGTTCCCTACTACCGGGGGACCTATTTCTTTAAGAGACTGCGAACTGAGCTACTTCGCCTCTTTTGGGGAGGTAAACAACCGCGCCTTAGTTGGGCTGTTCTAACACAGCCATACGACAAGGGCGGTTTCGATGTGCCGGATCTGGAAGTGTACTACCTCAGTGCCCAGGCGCAGTTCGCCTATCACTGGGTTACCCCTGCTCCCTTTATGCCGCAAGTTGCGGCCGAAGATTGGATAGTGCATCCGCTTCCGCTTAGAGGCATGCTCATGGGAGCGACTAGTGATGTCGAGATGCCTGCCTCCACAGTTACTTGTACTATTGACTCCTGGAGGAGGGTGACTAAACTACTTGGAGCCCCCATGCTTTATTCACCTGCAATGCCCCTTGCGTACCACCCGCGACTATCACTGTTACTGGAAAATGGATTTCGGTCCATGTGTAAGCGCGTCCACCTTAGTACGTGGGGTGATTTGTTCCAGGACGGGTTATTCCGTACCAAAGATCAAATATTTCGGGATGGCCCCCCGACACCGATGGAGGTGTTCTACTATATTAGACTTCGTCAGGGTATGCGTGACATTCTCCCCAGTTTCCCAGAGGAACCGGCGACAGTTTTGCCTTTGCATGTGTTATTGGTGTCGGATGGAAGACACTTGCTGTCAAAACTGTATACTAACATCCGCGCGCAGCGTCCACCGACAGCGTCCAAGGCGCGGGTTGACTGGAATTCTGAACTAACTACTGAACTCACTGACGAGCAGTGGAAGTATTGCTGCTCGGTCACGGCTAACATTTCGCCCAGCTGTCGATTGAAAATCATTCACTACAAGTTTATACAGAGATATTATTACACGCCAGTCAGGAAGCTGCGATTTCACCTCTCAGAGGACGATAGGTGCGCACGGTGCCGCACGGAGGGCGCGAAATATGCAAACAAAACAGGTGATGGACCGAATGTGGATCATTGTCACACACTCACCCCAGTCTGAAGATCTGGGCCCAAATCCATCGTTTTTTTGCACTCCACACCACCCTGGGTTAGACAATGGCGATATGCAAATCAGCTCTGACCCTGTGCCCCATGGGAACAGTCCAGTCCGAACTACAAAAGCCATACCTTAGCACCGTAGCGGTTGTGTTTGCTGTGGGTCGTGGACTCTGCTTGGACCCTTCTCTTCCCGCTACCGGATCTACAACTTGCGGAACCCGCTTCGCGGGTCCCGCTGCGCATCAGCACGACAGGGGAGTCTTGCTGCACCAGTGCGTGAAGGTCCAGGGCTGCGAGCGTGCGGGGCAGGACTTCAAATCCCAGAAGTCCCTGCACACCACGCCTCCCGTCACCTGGCCGCTCTCCCTGGACACACGCCCCGCCTGTAACCATCAAAAGGCTTGTGAGGACAGCAGAACGCGGGAAACCTTAGCACCGTAGCGGTTGTGTTTGCTGTGGGTCGTGGACTCTGCTTGGACCCTTCTCTTCCCGCTACCGGATCTACAACTTGCGAAACCCGCTTCGCGGGTCCCGCTGCGCATCAGCACGACAGGGGAGTCTTGCTGCACCAGTGCGTGAAGGTCCAGGGCTGCGAGCGTGCGGGGCAGGACTTCAAATCCCAGAAGTCCCTGCACACCACGCCTCCCGTCACCTGGCCGCTCTCCCTGGACACACGCCCCGCCTGTAACCATCAATAGGCTTGTGAGGACAGCAGAACGCGGGAAACCTTAGCACCGTAGCGGTTGTGTTTGCTGTGGGTCGTGGACTCTGCTTGGACCCTTCTCTTCCCGCTACCGGATCTACAACTTGCGGAACCCGCTTCGCGGATCCCGCTGCGCATCAGCACGACAGGGGAGTCTTGCTGCACCAGTGCGTGAAGGTCCAGGGCTGCGAGCGTGCGGGGCAGGACTTCAAATCCCAGAAGTCCCTGCACACCACGCCTCCCGTCACCTGGCCGCTCTCCCTGGACACACGCCCCGCCTGTAACCATCAAAAGGCTTGTGAGGACAGCAGAACGCGGGAAACCTTAGCACCGTAGCGGTTGTGTTTGCTGTGGGTCGTGGACTCTGCTTGGACCCTTCTCTTCCCGCTACCGGATCTACAACTTGCGGAACCCGCTTTGCGGGTCCCGCTGCGCATCAGCACGACAGGGGAGTCTTGCTGCACCAGTGCGTGAAGGTCCAGGGCTGCGAGCGTGCGGGGCAGGACTTCAAATCCCAGAAGTCCCTGCACACCACGCCTCCCGTCACCTGGCCGCTCTCCCTGGACACACGCCCCGCCTGTAACCATCAAAAGGCTTGTGAGGACAGCAGAACGCGGGAAACCTTAGCACCGTAGCGGTTGTGTTTGCTGTGGGTCGTGGACTCTGCTTGGACCCTTCTCTTCCCGCTACCGGATCTACAACTTGCGGAACCCGCTTCGCGGGTCCCGCTGCGCATCAGCACGACAGGGGAGTCTTGCTGCACCAGTGCGTGAAGGTCCAGGGCTGCGAGCGTGCCGGGCAGGACTTCAAATCCCAGAAGTCCCTGCACACCACGCCTCCCGTCACCTGGCCGCTCTCCCTGGACACACGCCCCGCCTATAACCATACGGACCACCTATATAAGGAAAGGCTAGTTCCCGCTAAGCGGGAGCGTGCGGGAGCGTCCCGGGAGAAGCCCGGGACAAGGGCGGGGCCGTCTGTGGCCGTCTGTGGACTGCAGTGGACGGGCGGGCCACCCCTCTAACAACTCTATTAAAGGTGAGCACTTATTACGGATACTAAAATGGGCGACAACGAGAATGATGATGTAGGAAACAGGATTGCTGACGCCTCTGTTTCCCTTATTACTTCCTTTGAGTCAATGATAGACTCCGCTTTTAACGAAATAGTGGAGACCGAGCGAAGGTTTTCTATGGTTTCTATCAACAGTAAAACAACTTCCACAAGTAGCTCCAGTGGCATCAATGGTAATGCACATATAAATCCAGAAATAACCGTGGTAAAACCATCATATCCCTGTGTTGATGTGCCCATAATTCAGGATGATGAAAATACTGTCATCTACACAGCACAAGTTTCTGCCTCGACATCACCAGTGGCAGCAACGCCAAAGCCAACACTGACAATGATATCCCCGGTACCCACTCAGACAGAGAGTGTTACTACAA
The DNA here is from genome assembly GCF_964263255.1 of Lissotriton vulgaris. Lineage (NCBI taxonomy): Eukaryota > Metazoa > Chordata > Amphibia > Caudata > Salamandridae > Lissotriton > Lissotriton vulgaris. The sequence continues at coordinate 1,140,047 of NW_028245114.1, forward strand.
TTGTAACTGCCTCGCAGGATGATGTCATTAATGTGGACATCATCGACTCCAGTAGTAACAAGCCGGGCAGGGAGAAACGCAAAAGAGGCACATCCAAGTTAAGTGCGAATAAAAGAAAACAGACTGTATTCCACAAAAACCAACCAACACCTCAAAGTCTGTGGAATAAAAACAAATCATCGGGGGTACAAATCGTCTTGACAGAGGATAAAGTGGATAAAGAATCCGCGGACCTGGATAGCTTCTCTGATGTATCCATCACTAATTCTTGTGGGAACTCTAAAACCATATGGACCCAAACTACAATAATGGGTGATAATTTTAATCTATCAAGACAGAATGGAAATATGATAGAAACCATAGTTGATACTATTTTTAATCGAATTGAAAAACAAATGATCAGCCAGTTTAATAATGTTTTTAAAAGACTTGATAGATTGGATAACCTGGTTAAAACTGGTGAAACAAAAAGGAAAGGGTCAATCATCTTGGATCAAGTTAGAGCAGATCGCCTTTTGAAGGAATTGGAAAATGCAAACAATATATTGTCATCAAAAAAACAGGTTAACATCAGTACCTCGGGTGGGGCACTAAGCAATTCTGTTTCTGCCTCTCCACTGACGGAACAATTATCAGTAAAACCCACAACCACTAAAAAGGGGCCAGCTACGAGTAAGGTTAACACATCCACGAAACCAACTCCTATACCTGCTCCTAGGACAGTTGTCATTCCATCGACTTCTAATACCTCTGCTCCAAGCAACAATAGTGGCCCAACCATTTTAAGTGCAGCTCCAAAACCGACAGTGGTTAATAACAACGTGGGCACTGGCTCCCAAGGGTCTACTAAATCTTTTAAACATCAAGGACCAGCCTTACATCTGCCACCAGATGCTTGTCCTTTCGTTCTGGTTCTAGCAGGTGTCCCGCCTTTGAGGGAGGATCAGGGGGAATCGTGGGTGCAATTGCGGAATAAGAGCATAGACTGGCTAACTAAACACAAAGGTGTTGGTTTCGATATCTCTAGAGAGATTATATCTGCGCGTAGGGTATCGTGGGTTGGCCCTTTACTCAAGGACAAGGAAGGTGACTGCGTAGTCCTCAACTTTAATAATCCTGGGACAGTAAGAAACCTCCTAAACAGAAATTGCAATTATTCAACCATCCCAACTGTTGCAACTATGTTACCCTTGAGTTATTTCTACAGACAACCGGCCACTCAACCTCGCCCACCCCCTATGCAATTCACAGTGCCACTAACGCATTCACAACCAGCACCTTTTATGCATTTTCAACCACCACCTGTGCATTTTCGCCCACCTCCTATGCAATTCCACCAACCCTATTTCCCATTACAAATGTACAATAGATATGCACCACTTTCGGACCTGGATATGCAAGACTGACCATCTTCGACTACCTTTGTCGATTCTTCTCCGGTATCCGAACTCCTGATTGCCCCGGAAAACTCGCCTCAAAGAACCCTGAGCAAACAACATCAGACCCTTGCTCATTTGCCTTTGGACTCAGTATTGTCTATTGTTAGCTGGAATATAGCTGGCCTAAATTCTAAATTGAAAATTTCGGAGTGGCTTAAGTGGGTTGATAATAATTGTGATATATTGTTGCTACAAGAAACATGGAGTACAATGTCACCAACAATTGAGGGCTTCTGCTGCCACAATCTTAAGGCTCTGCCGTCACCCATGGGTCGACCTAGTGGGGGACTATCTATTTGGTCCAAGATAAAATACGGGGTGCATACTAAATTGATCCCTACACCAGGTATCTGTTGTTTTATGGCCATCAAGTACATTAACAGATTGAAATTATGTATTATAAACTTTTATAATAATGATTTTGTTAGTCGCCCAAATGGCAATTTTATATTATTGTTTAATTTTATCGATGAAATTATGGGGGGGGGAAAGCATGGATCTTTCGATGGTATTTGCATCGGAGGGGATTTTAATGCACACTTGTATCGCCATAGCCCAATATGTAAGAATGGGGCAGAATTGAAAGATTTTATAGCTTCCCATGACTTAGTTAATGCTATGGAATTTGCAGGTACAGGTATAAATAATGTAACAACCCCCACTTTCATAGGTCAGGGCTGTGCTTCTACGATTGATTATATTTTCACATGCCCTGAGTTAAGTGAAATAACCTTAAAAGCTGAAGTCGTCTGTTCTGCATACAGTGATCACTATCCGCTTAAAGTTAACATACACAATCCCCAGACCTCAAGGGCTGCAGCGAAACCAGATGTAGGTCCTTTAAACCTAGCTTTATCAACCGATAGATTGAGACTAGCATGGAAGGGAGCTGACAATAAAGGGATACTTTCCAGAGTAATTAAAAAACACCCTGAGACAGTTGAAACTTGCCTGTCGCATACAAGTCCTGGCAATGAGGTGGTTGGCGCTTTTGGTGATCTATGTAGGGCAATTAAAATTGAATCATCTAAACCTGTTAGGCAGAACATCTCGCAGGGACCCCAATGGTTTGATACCTCCTGCTCTAGGGCCAACAGGGATTTGAGGGCTGCACTTAACACCAGCCCGAGGGACCCTCAACTTGTGAGAACATTAAGATCACAATATAAAAGGGTCTTATACATTAGATCTGAAACCCTAGTAATTAAACATTGGGAATCACTCACGCGCACCTCCAAACTGAAGGACTCAATGGGATTCTGGAAAGAAGTCAAGTCGTTAAGATCGTTTGGCTCTAACATCAGCCAAATTAACAGTAATATAACGGGCGAGGCATGGGTAGATCATTTCTCCCAAATTTATGCCGCATCAGCTACCCCTTCAGACACTGTCCATCCATCCCTTAGTGATGAACCCTTGACCTTTTCATTATTTGAGGTCGAGGACGCGATCACTGATAGTGCTAGCAACAAAGCTCCGGGTCCTGATGGTCTCTCCATCGACCAAATAAAATCAGAAATTAATTTTTGGGCTCCTCTTTTATGCAACCTATTTAATAACCTAAATGACAGCTCAATCCCCGAATCCTGGTCGAACAGTGTCATCGTGCCTATTTTTAAGAAAGGCGATAGGTCGGATCCCGCTTGCTACCGCCCGATTTCACTAATCGACAATACGTTAAAAGTCTTGGGAAGAGTAATCTTCAGAAGGATAAGGGATTGGGCTGAAGAAAATAATATTCTTCACTGTAGTCAATTGGGTTTTAGAAGTAAGGTGGGCACCACAGAACAATGCTTAAATCTAAACCTGATTATGGCTAAATATATTATTGTTAAAAAACCCCCTCTTTATTTAGGTTTTATGGACTTGAGTTCTGCGTTTGATTTTGTTAACCGTTCTAGGTTGTGGTCAGTTTTGCTTGATTATGGTTTGGACGATTCACTGGTGTATTTCCTTTCTTATTTACATAGGGATCTAAAAGCACGAGTACGAATTAACAATGATGGTGATCTGTCTGACGACATCCCTATTAGTAGAGGTGTTAGACAGGGCTGCGTACTCGCCCCATTGCTTTTTATTTTATATATTAATAGGTTAAGCAACACTTTGAGTGAGATTTTTAAGGATGTCCCCATAATAAACGGCTCGCCCATCACCACTCTTCTCTATGCGGATGACGCTGTATTGATGGGGCGTACGCCGAATGCATTACGCACTTTAATCTCCGGCTTTGTTGCCTTCATGTCCAACCTTGGTTTAAATACCAATTTTAAAAAATCTTTTATAATGAATTGTGGACCAAAGAAGTATAACATTGCATCCATTAAATCTGGTAATAATATTTTAAAATGCACCAGCACTTTTCCTTATTTAGGGTTGACATTTTCTAATTCAGGCTCATGGCAGCAACATGCTGCCTTTGCAAGTAACAAAATTGGCAAGTCGATTAACTCGATCCTATCCCTTCGCCAACCGAAACTGGCTGATGTTGTTACCCCTCTTCTTACCATTTACCGTACCCAATGTCGACCTACTGGGACTTACGGTGCAGAAGTATGGGGATATTGTAACAGCTCGGCCCTTCAGGTGGCAGAAAATAGATTCTGTAGGAGGGTGCTAGGGGGAGTCCCCTGTGCTCCCACTTTGATTTGCCATAATGAATTGAGGCTGCCATATATCGTTGATTTTATAAAGTCAAGGCCTGCCCTATTTTGGATTAAAATCTGGTTAAACCCAGCAGCAACATTGACTCGTAGTATTATATCCGATTGTTTGTCCAGTGACAGATCTCAACACATACCTTGGCTGAAAGCAGTCAAAACCAGTCTGCAACAGGTGGGACTGGGATCCTTATTTAGTTCCCCCGATTTAATCGTACCCGCTCACAAAAATAGTATTAAACAAGCACTTTTGGAGGTATATACTGAGGAAAGGATGAGATCTGAATCTAGTAAACCTGTGGTCATGAAATATTCACGCATTTGTGACCCAGATGCTGATAATCCTAACAGTTTTATTAGATATTTGACATTGCCAATAGGTAGATGGAACCGGAGTCTTTTATTTAGGTTCCGGGAGGGAAGCTTAGTTTATCTGCTTAGCTTCCCCATTGGCTACAATAAAAATTTAGAAGAATTGGAGTGTCCCTGTTCTTTAGGTGGACGACAAAATCTACTGCATTATTTCTTCTTTTGTGGCTATTACAAATTGTATACATGTCAATATTTAAGACCAATCTTACGTAAATACAATCTACGGGAATCTATTCCTGCTCTACAATTTTTGCAAATGCTGCATATGGATGATGTTATTTACTCTGTTAGCTGTTTTATAAAAGCCTGTGTGAAATCGAGGGCAACCATGGAAACTGGATAATGGATAACAGAGTTATGTTGGTTCACGTACCTGAGTATCAGTTACTAAATAGTAATAATATTGAATGATTTTATGAGATATTTCTATATTGGGCAACTGTGGATATTGATGAATTAATACTCTTTAGTATTAGGCACTATGCACTTTACAAATTATATTATGCACTTTAAGTCATCTTGCTGCTTAACCTAAAACCTAATTCGATTATTGTCTTATGTGTATGAGTTGTTTTTAATGTTTCTAATGTATTCTCATTCTGTATGTACTTTTATGGATGTATTAATCCGAATAAAGATCATTTGAATTGAATTGAATACAAAAGCCATGTCCTTCCCAGAACGGAATCAAGCATCCGAGGACCGGACCGGTTTCGAGGTAACACCTCCCATCAGCCCGGCTAGCTTGACTCCAAGTGGTGTGGAGTGCCTGGGACCCACGTCTGGGCATGCCCAGCGCACTTAGGGCGGAATATGCAAACAAAACAGGTGATGGACCGAATGTGGATCAATGTCACACACTCACCCCAGTCCGCAGATCTGGGCCCAAATCCATTGTTTTTTTGCACTCCACACCACCCTGGGTTAGACAATGGCGATATGCAAATCAGCTCTGACCCTGTGCCCCATGGGAACAGTCCAGTCCGAACTACAAAGGCCATGTCCTTCCCAGAACGGAATCAAGCATCCGAGGACCGGACCGGTTTCGAGGTAACACCTCTCATCAGCCCGGCTAGCTTGACTCCAGTGGTGTGGAGTGCCTGGGACCCACGTCTGGGCATCCCCAGCGCACTTAGGGCGGAATATGAAAACAAAACAGGTGATGGACCGAATGTGGATCAATGTCACACACTCACCCCAGTCCAAAGATCTGGGCCCAAATCCATCGTTTTTTTGCACTCCACACCACCCTGGGTTAGACAATGGCGATATGCAAATCAGCTCTGACCCTGTGCCCCATGGGAACAGTCCAGTCCGAACTACAAAAGCCATGTCCTTCCCAGAACGGAATCAAGCATCCGAGGACCGGACCGGTTTCGAGGTAACACCTCTCATCAGCCCGGCTAGCTAGACTCCAGTGGTGTGGAGTGCCTGGGACCCACGTCTGGGCATCCCCAGCGCACTTAGGGCGGAATATGCAAACAAAACAGGTGATGGACCGAATGTGGATCAATGTCACACACTCACCCCAGTCCGAAGATCTGGGCCCAAATCCATCGTTTTTTTGCACTCCACACCACCCTGGGTTAGACAATGGCGATATGCAAATCAGCTCTGACCCTGTGCCCAATGGGAACAGTCCAGTCCGAACTACAAAAGCCATGTCCTTCCCAGAACGGAATCAAGCATCCGAGGACCGGACCGGTTTCGAGGTAACACCTCTCATCAGCCCGGCTAGCTTGACTCCAGTGGTGTGGAGTGCCTGGGACCCACGTCTGGGCATCCCCAGCGCACTTGGGCGGAATATGCAAACAAAACAGGTGATGGACCGAATGTGGATCAATGTCACACACTCACCCCAGTCCGAAGATCTGGGCCCAAATCCATCGTTTTTTTGCACTCCACACCACCCTGGGTTAGACAATGGCGATATGCAAATCAGCTCTGACCCTGTGCCCCATGGGAACAGTCCAGTCCGAACTACAAAAGCCATGTCCTTCCCAGAATGGAATCAAGCATCCGAGGACCGGACCGGTTTCGAGGTAACACCTCTCATCAGCCCGGCTAGCTTGAATCCAGTGGTGTGGAGTGCCTGGGACCCACGTCTGGGCATCCCCAGCGCACTTAGGGCGGAATATGCAAACAAAACAGGTGATGGACCTAATGTGGATCAATGTCACACACTCACCCCAGTCCGAAGATCTGGGCCCAAATCCATCGTTTTTTTGCACTCCACACCACCCTGGGTTAGACAATGGCGATATGCAAATCAGCTCTGACCCTGTGCCCCATGGGAACAGTCCAGTCCGAACTACAAAAGCCATGTCCTTCCCAGAACGGAATCAAGCATCAAGCACGGAGGGCGCGGGCTTCCTTCATTTGGCCTGGGAGTGTAGAGCGATACAGGAATATTGGACGCAGGTACATGCTGCGCTCCAAGTCATGATTGCAGGCCCTATTCCACTTGACCCGGTGATGATGTTATTGGGGTATACCAAAGACATTTCCAAGTCGGACCGACGGTTTGTGGATCTTGCGCTGCTCCTTGCTAAAAGGAGGATCGCTTGCAGGTGGGGGAGGGGCAGAGCACCAAAGTTTAAGGAATGGTTGGACGACCTCACATACTGCCAAGACCAACATGGCATTTATGCAGACTTGCTGCCCGTCCGCTGTAGACCCAGGGATTTCTGGTCCCCTTTGCAGCTCTACTGGATGTCCCGGGAGACTCACAGTGATACCTCTGGGGATGAAGGTCAGTTAGCTGGTCCCTGAACGGTTGGATGTTGTCTGATACACCTGCGCTGGTACGCATCGCCTAATGGGTGGGAACGGAGTCCCCCTGTTTGGACGGGAGCGGGATGCTTAATGCCGGAATGAGAATGGGGGCTCTGGGACACTTGCGGATCATGTACTGATATATACAGAACACACGTGTTTTGGCCTTTCCGATATCCTGCGACAGTAGACCAAATGGGGGTATCCATGCACATTGGGTCCTGCGACTGGACACAGGTGGGGGTGGCCTTTACGTGGTCTGGCACTGGGCTCTGCCTTATGACAGCCATCACTCAGAGTACCTACACACTGAACGCTCACTCGGGTGACGTGAGGGTCCACCCTATGGGCCACACATACGACACACTAGTATACACAGGGACACTGGCGAAGGCCTGGTAAGGATTGAGACAGCCGGGAGCTGTGGGTAATGTGACGCCTCCTCTTCATGATATGCACTACACCTGTCTGAAAGGATACTGTAATCTCCCTACTCCTTACAATCCTGAGTTTATGGGGGATGTGCCCTAACACAGATGCCTTCACACTACTGGCTACTGGGAGTTATGTTGATGTCCAGCCTAACTGTGATGAACCAGCCCTCGTGAATGTGCGCTTCTCAAATGACTGTACCACAAGTAACATGCTTTATTGGATTATTGATGCTGTAAATGTCATGTCTCTGTTGACCGCAATAAATAAAGGTTTAAAAAAAAAGTCCCTGTCCCACCAGAGACCCCAGGCTGCAGAGAGAGGAGAGAGAGTTAATGACACACTGTGTGACCTCAGACAAGTCACTGTCCCACCAGAGACCTCAGCACTGCAGAGAGAGGAGAGAGAGTTAATGACACACTGTGTGACCTCAGACAAGTCACTGTCCACCCAGAGACCACAGCACTGCAGAGAGAGGAGAGAGAGAGTTAATGACACACTGTGTTACCTCAGACAAGTCACTGTCCCACCAGAGACCTCAGCACTGCAGAGAGAGGAGAGAGAGTTAATGACACACTGTGTGACCTCAGACAAGCCACTGTCCCACCCAGAGATACCAGCACTACATAGAGAGAGAGAGAGAGAGAGTTAATGACACACTGTGTGACCTCAGAGAAGTCACTGTCCCACCCAGAGACCCCAGCACTGCAGAGAGAAGAGAGAGTTAATGACACACTGTGTGACCTCAGACAAGTCACTGTCCCACCCAGAGACCCCAGCGCTGCAGAGAGAAGAGAGAGTTAATGACACACTGTGTGACCTCAGACAAGCCACTGTCCCACCAGAGACCCAGGTGCTGCAGAGAGAGGAGAGAGAGTTAATGTCACACTGTGTGACCTCAAACAAGTCACTGTCCCACCAGAGACCCCAGCATTGCAGAGAGAGGAGAGAGTTAATGACACACTGTGTGACCTCAGACAAGCCACTGTCCCACCAGAGACCCAGGTGCTGCAGAGAGAGGAGAGAGAGTTAATGTCACACTGTGTGACCTCAGACAAGTCACTGTCCCACCCAGAGACCCCAGCACTGCACAGAGAGGAGAGAGAGTTAATGACACACTGTGTGACCTCAGACAAGTCACTGTCCGACCCAGAGACCCCTGCACTGCAGAGAGAGGAGAGAGAGTTAATGACACACTGTCTGACCTCAGACAAGTCACTGTCCCACCCTGTTAGAAATGGGATTTCCGGTTGGCTGAGGCTTGCGCCAAAGCCAGGCAGAAACCACCACTCTAGTCAGGGCAACGGAGTTACAAGCCAAGGATAACCCCTGCTCACCCTCAAGGCAACGTGGCGCGAGCAGTAAGGCTCATCCCGGAGGCAATGTAGGTTAAGTGTTTGCGCACGCACCCCCAGCAACAACACCCAAGTCCCACCACAAAGGAAACTCCACACAAGGTTATGTATGAAAATAGCCTTTGTATTATACAAAACACATTAGATAATAAATACACACTTTATATTGTGCCAACAGGCACGGGCAGAATTTACAGGGGATATATGTACAGGACAGGGTCACATGGACCACTGCCAGGAATAAGCACTTTTAGAAATAGAATATTTGTAGGAATTAGCACTTAGGACATAGAACAATAATAACTGTAACACAAAATAGAAAATAGAGCACACAACCAGTAACCACTGGTCAGAGGTAAGTACCACCTACGCAACCCTAACCACCTTAGGAGAATGTCACGCAGGGAACCAGGACCTCACTAGCAACACCTGTACTAGGAAGAACAGCCACCTAAGTATCACTATACATTTAGGGGTATAGGCATAAGAACATTACAGATGATGCATCACAACATTCAGAGGTGTAGGGAAAAACACATGATGCATAAAAACATACATTCAGCTGTGTAGGGAAAAGCACATGATGCATAAAAACACATTCAGAGGTGCAGCAAAGAACAATGGCGCGGAAATCACATAGACCACAACCTGTGACTGTCCCCAGGCCAACTGGCCTCTCTGGGGCTGAAACGCCCTGTGTCCGCAATGTCAGGGGGCCTAAACGGAGCAGCTGCCCACTAAGTGCTGGGCAGCTGTGGAAACAATGGGGCCAACACGTTGGAGCCTTGTGGGCTCTGGCCACCAGAACACTCGTGGCCCTGTGAGCCTCGCTGGGCTCAAGAACAACTGTGGGGCAAAGTGGGAGCGACCCTCTGCTTGCCGGGGCCACTCTACCACTAAAGGAAAATGCCCCCTTTGACGTTGGAGTCCCTCTTGGGGGACTCGAGGTACAATTTTGCCCCGGAGCCTCTCGTGGGCTCTCCACAATGGAGCCTCGCAATCGGTGCAGTCCCGCTCGGGGGACTCAAAACACTCGCAATGCCGTGAGCCTGGTCGGCTCTAAATAAACAAAATGCCGCCTTGAGCCTCTCGGGGCTCCAAATAACTATGTGACCTGTGGGAGTCCCGCTTGGGGGCTCCCACAGCTACAAACTGCCCCCTCACGAAGCTAGCACACTGGAGGGGTGGCACCGGCCATGTGCCCCGACGCCCCCTCTACCACACACTACACAGGGCCCCACTCACCGGCACTGTAGGGCTCCTCAGACGGTCCCATCCTCTAGCACTTCTCGGCTGCCCTCTGGGGCTCTCCCTCGCTCTTGGGAGCCCTGGGGGAGGGACGTCGGCCTGGCTCCTCTTTTTGGCAGCGCGGGGCTCTCCTCAGACACCGGAGCCCCGCCTGCACCTGCAGCCACTCTGCTCCTCAGCGGCCCCAAGGGTGGGACTTCCGGCCTCTTCTTGCTTGTCCTGGTGGCCCGCCTACGTCCGGGCATCTGGTGCCTGGCTTCCTGTGCTGAGGGCCGCCAATGGCAGCACGGCCCTGGGTAGGGAGGCGGGCACAGTAAATTAAATTGTAAATTGTTGTGTCTTGTAAAGCGCACTGCTACCCGGAGGCCTCGTAGCGCTATAGACCGCTGGGGAACCCGTCCTGGCTTTCCCTGTGAGATAGTCCCTCCTGGGGGTCTCCAAGGTGAAACCAGGCATCCCGGCGTTTGTGTGGGGCCGTTGTGGAGATGAGGCAAGCTAATGCCCAGAGTTGCCGAGTGTGCTCCCTGGTCGGAGTAGGCACCGATGCGAGAATTATCAGTCCGCTGATCCTGGTCCAAGACCCTGCCGCGTCGGGAATCGAACCCTGGTCCCGGGCCGTTCTCTGCACTCGGGTCTGCCGCCTCTAACCAGTGAGCCACACCTCTCCACCTCCGCCTCCTAATCGATCTCCGGGCCTGCTGCGGTGATTTACACAAAATGAGGGGTGGGCACCCTCGAAATAAATAACTTAATAAGCGATCACAGCAGTGTCCTTGGCGGGGTGGGCACCCGCTAGGGATCAGAAACGGCAGAACAAGGAATTCCCCAAAGGGGGCTGCATCACCGCGCTGTTCAGCCCACGCTTCTCCCTTCTAGGGGAACTCAAGGACAGCGCTTCCAGGTGCTTGATGAAGCCAGAAGTCCTGGTCCCCCCAAAAAAAGCACTCCCAGGCAAGGTCCTTAGGAAAGTAGGCAAGGGGGCAAGGCTGGGCCAAGGATCCAGCTCACAGGGCCCTCCAGGCAGGGAGGCAGTCCCTAGTGGTGGTATCCTCCTGATGCTCAGCAGCAGCAGGCCCCCTCTTCAGATCAGGAACAGAGAACACTTTACCTGGGGTCACAGCCCCTTCTTATACACAAGATTCCTTTGTCCTTAGGTGCAGGGTGAAGGTAAAACCAGATGCAACTGGTTTTGGAGCACTTTGTTGTGCTCAGCCACTCTTTCCATTCACTGGCCAGGCTAGGGACATTAGACGCACCAATGGGGGCGGAGCCAGCATTGTGTGGGGAAAGCCCAGCCCTATTCAGGTCCCAGGTGCACTCCTCCATCAACATGCAGATCTCCCATTCCCCACTGGGGCAGACCCATCCTGACTCCTGGAGCCAGGCTCACCAGCCAGCTCCAGCCAATCACAAGCCAGCACCTTTACTGCACAAGCACACCAACGTCTAGAAGTGGCACTTCCACACTAGACACAATCACGCCGCATACATCATTGCGCAGCATTTAATCACACGAGTCGGCACATACCAAACTCAAGCCTGCACTCCCCACACATTAGGAACTAACATGGTCACACAAATTCCCCATGCATTCCTACGGGAGGGAAGGCCAACCTCACTACACGCATGCACTTTACCCTGGGACACAGTGGTAAAGTGCGCAGAAACCAAAAATCACTACCAACAATTCACATTCATAAGCAAAACGTTTTGGGGTGAACCTGCCAGAAGGGCCAAGTCCAACACACCCAAAGACCCCAGCACTGCAGAGAGAGTAGAGAGAGTTAATGACACACTGTGTGACCTCAGACAAGTCACTGTCTTACCCAGAGACCCCAGCACTGCAGAGAGAGAGAGAGAGAGAGGTAATGACACATGGTGTGACCTCAGACAAGACACTGTCCCACCCAGAGACCCCAGCGCTGCAGAGAGAGGAGAGAGAGTTATTGACACACTGTGTGACCTCAGACAAGTCACTCTCCCACCCAGAGACCCCAGCGCTGCAGAGAGAGGAGAGAGAGTTAATGACACACTGTGTGACCTCAGAAAAGTCCATGTCCCACCCAGAGACCCCAATGCTGCAGAGAGAGGAGAGAGTTAATGACACACTGTGTGACCTCAGACGAGTCACTGTCCCACCAGGAACCCCAGGCTGCAGAGAGAGGGACCAGCTTAAGCGTTTAGGCCCTGTGCTGTCCCTGTCCTCAGCTGCCCAGCAAGTAGTGGGCAGCTGCTACGTTTAGGTTTTTAAGGGGGGTGGTGATGGACGGAGCATCTGAATCAATCAAACACTCACACCCAGTCAAAAGATCTGGGTTTAATCCATCACCGTTCTTTAGCCCACTCTGCCACCCCAGTTCAGACATGGCTATATGCAAATCAGTCTGACCCTGTGCCTTATGGGAACAGTCCAGCCCGAACTGCCAAGCCATGTCTTCCCTGGACCGGAAACAACCTTCCGTTTTGTACCACGTTTAGGTTTTTGGCGCAGTGGCGCAACCTGGACTTTGTTGTGAGTTATGTGCTTTTTAGGGTGCTAGGAAATGTACTGTGGGTTGTATGTTTTGCACACCCTGTGGTATGGTACCTCTGAATGTGTTTTTATGCATCATGTACAAAGTTGCTTTTCTACACCGCTGAATGTGTTCTTATGCATCATGTGTTTTCCCTACACCGCTGAATGTGTTTTCATGTGTCATGTGTCTTCACTGACACCTCTGGATGTGTTTTTATGCGTCATGTGTTTTCCCTACACCGCTGAATGTGTTTTTATGCGTCATGTGTCTTCCTGACACCGCTGAATGTGTTTTTATGCATCATGTGTGAAACATCTGCTTGTTCTATGTTCTAAAAGTATTATTCCTACAAAGTGCTAATTCTAACAAGTGCTAGTTCTACCAAGTGCTTATTCCTGACAGTGGTCCATGTGGCCCTGTCCTATGTATATAATCCCTTGTAAATTCTGCCTGTGCCTATGCTAAATTGTCAAGTGTGTGTTCCTTATCTAATGTGTTTGGTATAATACAAAGGCTATTTTTGATATAACTTTATGTGGACTTCCTTTTGTGGGTGGCCTTGAATGTTGTTGCTGGTGGGTGCGTGCGCAAATGCTTTACACATCGCCTCTGAGATAAGCCTGACTGCTCCTGCCAAGCTACCAAGAGGGTGAGCAGGGGTTATCTTGGCGGGATTATTGTTTTTTAAGTATGTTCTAAACATGTCATTTCTTTGGAAATGTGTTTCTTGTGGACTGTACGTTAGGTGTCCCTAGCTCAGGAGGGTAGATCATCCCCTAAGTGCAGTGTGTTTTCTGGATTCACCAGAAGGGTGGGATCCAGTGGTGGCAGCGAAAATGTGTCCAGTGCATGTGTTTCCCGTCCCATTCCCGGATTGATGGTACCTGTGTCACGTGTGGTCAGATTGAGAAATCAGGGGTGGTAGAAACTGCCTTACCAGTCTGGGGGGGGGGGGGGTGGATGAATGTCGTGTTGCACTGGACAAGTGGTGTGAGTTCTCTGGGATGGGGAGCTTGCTGAATACGTTGTGAATTGTGGACTACTGTTTTAGCTCAGACACTTAAGTTCCTTGTGTTAAACTTTTCCCAAGAACGTCTGCAGAAGTGGAGCCTGCTTTTGATTTCTGTGATCTGTGTAGATACAGTATGTTGGAGTAGGTAAGGTTCTGGGAGGAGTGGGACATAGGGGATGGAGTGATTCCAAAAGGAGTGGCTGAGGTGTCTTCCAGCCCAGTGTGGTGGAAGAGGTTCAGTGTAGCCCAGCTAGGTCTCGGTGTAGGGGCTCAGGTCCTGTCTCAGAGGAGAAGGAGTGGGTGGGACTGCGTGTCTCCAGGTGCCCGAAACCAAGTCTCAGGGCCTGGATTGTTTCTGAAGGGAACATCAGGTCGGGGGCCTAGGCTGTACCAATAGGTCATTTGAGGAGGATCTCTCAGTATCTGAAGAATGCGGAACATCCGTAAACAGGGTTTCAGTAGTTCTGGTGTCTGGTGGTACCACTCCAGTTGGGAGGGTGCAGAAGTCCAGATGGAAGGGTGCGGACCCTGGGCTGAAGGATCAGTGGTAGTTTGGAACTACATTGAGAAGGAGGGTGGAGAATGGCTATTGTATGCCAGGGGTTACTACCCCCCTCTGTGGTTTGGCAAGGACCAGTGGTATCTGGGTGGCCTAGGGCCAGGTCCTAGCTGAGGACAACTAAGGAGTACCAGTGGGGTAGCCTAGTTGGGCCTGAATATATTTTTTTAAGTATGCTTGGTTTGTGAAACAACGGGGCGTAGAACCGGAGGGTGTCCCTGCAGTGTGGGCCCGCGTCCGTGTTCTATCGCCCAAAGCAGGAAAGTCCATCACAGTAGTGATTGGTCTGCCCTGCGTTTTGGCTGGAAGGGGGTTGTGTTGGACTTGGCCCTTCTGGCAGGTTTACCCCTGAACTTTTTTCTTTCTAATGGTGACCTGGTGATAGTGATTTTTGATTTCTGTGCACTTTACCACTGTGAACAAGGGTAAAGTGCGTGCGTGTGGTGAGGGTGGCCTGTCCTCCCATTGGAATGCATGGGGAATGTATGTGTCCCTGGTAGTTTCTGATGCTTGGGGAGTGCAGGTGCAAGTTTGGTATGTGCTGACTCGTGTGATTGAATGCTGCGCGATGATGTGTGCGGCGTGATTGTGTCTAGTGCGGAAGTGCCACTTCTATAAGTGGGTATGTTTGTGTAAAATATGTGAATTGGCTGGTGTGCCAGGCTCCAGGAGTCAGGATGGGTCTGCCCCAGTGGTGAATGGGAGATCTGCATGTGTGATGGCTGGGGAGGAGTGCACCTGGGACCTGAATAGGGCTGGGATTTCCCCACACAATGCTGGCTCTGCCCCCTGTGGTGCGTCTAATGACCCTAGCCTTGCCAGTGAATAGTGAGAGGGGCTGAGCCCATCAGAGGGCTCCCAAACCAGCCGCATCTGGTTTTGCCCCCTCCCTACACCCTGAAGACATAGGGATTTTCTGTATAAAATGAGTCTGTGACCTCATGCTCAAGGTTCTTGTTCTGACACTTGAATCTACCAGCAGCGTGCTGCTGCTGTTGGGGCCCAGGGGAAGGCTTGCCTCCCTGGGCCCTGCCCAGCCCCTGGATTGCTGGAGGACTGATTTCTGGGGCCCTTCTGCCTTGCCCTGGAACCCTTGTGGCTTTACCTTCCCCCAGGACCTCTGGAAGCATGGAAACGCTGTATTTTACTTTTAAAAACATGCTATCCTAGTGAGCGCTTTATTTCTCCTTAGGGACCGCTTTATCTCAGCCCTGCTGCGCTGGTCTGTATCCTGTGCAAAGGATTCCCTGGCGTGGGGATCCCCCCAGGGCTCGTTTTTGGTGCGAGTGCCCACCCCACTTATTGGCCATTTACAGGAACTTTAACGGGTGCCCACCCCGTTTCTCCTTTTATTTTCTACTTCAAGGGTGCCCACCCCTCGTTAATGCCCCAGAGATTCACCACCGCAAACCGCGGGTAAAAAGGAAGTTAGGCACCGTAGTGCCTGATGCTGGGCGGGACTTCCGGTCTGGAAAGGAAGTCCCGCCCGCCGCCGCGTTGGGATTGGCCCGAGTCCTGCGCCGGCGGAGAAGGAAGTAAAGGAGCCTCGCTGGCTCCCTTTTCGAATTCCCGGTCCCCGAGGAGAGAGGACCGGGTGAAGCAGGGCGCCTAGCTGAGGCGGAGCTCCCCTTGAGCGAGGGAGACTGGAGATGCTGACCGCTGCCGGAAGAAAAACCGGCCGAGTCATCGCGGCCCCGGGCTCCCAGGAGTGAGGGAGAGCCCCGGGGCCGCAAGCAAACCCAGCACCAGTGTGGCGGGGCTACCATGTAGAGGAGGGAGCCCCGGACACCGAGAGCCCCACCGCCCGCCCCGAAAGAGGAGCAGAGAAGCTGCACGGAGCCGCCGCCTCCCTGATCAGCCAGATGACTGCAGGCGCCTCGGTGGGTCCCCAGTCCGAGGGTAGAGCGGTCCTGATGGGCGGCGGGCCGCTCCCCCGTGGCTCTCCCGCATTTAGCCGCATTATTTCCGAGTACCCAGAGGGGGGACTCCAACGATGGGCACAGGTCTTCTTCCCTGAGCCCAGCAAGCTCCAAATATGCCCCAAGTTGTCTACAGCCAGAGGGCTCCACCGTTGGGGGCATTTATCTTTAAGGAGCCAGAGGGCTCCAACGATGAGCGTGTTTTGTCCGAGAGCCTAGAGGGCTCCCCATGATTGGCGCAGTCTTACTCCACAGGGCTAGGGAAAGCCCATGTCACAGTTTTATCCAAGCTGCCCAGCAAGTAGTGGGCAGCTACACCGTTTAGGTTTTGCTTTCTAGGGACTTGCTCTTGGGACTTAGGAGTAAGATGTACTCCTTCATCCCTACCTTGGCCTTCCCCAGCTGCGCAGCACTTAGTGCCAGCTGCAGCGTTTAGGCACTTTGCTGTCCCTGTCCTCAGCTGCCCAGCAAGTAGTGGGCAGCTGCTAAGTTTAGGTTTTTGGCGCAGTGGCGCAACCTGGACTTTGTTGTGAGTTATGTGCTTCCTAGGGTGCTAGGAAATGTACTGTGTGTTGTATATTTTGCGCACCCTGTGTTCTGGTACCCCTGAATGTGTTTTTATGCATCATGTGCAAAGTTGCTTTTGCTTTTCTACACCGCTGAATGTGTTCTTATGCATCACGTGTTTTCCCTACACCGCTGAATGTGTTTTTATGCGTCATGTGTCTTCCTGACACCACTGAATATGTTTTTATGCATCATGTGTGAAAATACTGCTTGTTCTATGTTCTAAAAGTGTTATTCCTACAAAGTGCTATTTCTAACAAGTGCTAGTTCTACCAAGTGCTTATTCCTGACAGTGGTCCATGTGGCCCTGTCCTATGTATATAATCCCTTGTAAATTCTGCCCGTGCCTATGGTACATTGTCAAGTGTGTGTTCCTTATCTAATGTGTTTGGTATAATACAAAGGCTATTTTTGATATAACCTTGTGTGGAGTTCCTTTTGTGGGGGCCTTGGATGCTGTTGCTGGTGGGTGCATGCGCAAATGCTTTATACATCGCCTCTGAGATAAGCCTGACTGCTCGTGCCAAGCTACCAAGAGGGTGAGCAGGGGTAATCTTGGCGGGTGACTTCCTTGCCCTGACTTAAAATGGTGGTAATGTTAGACGGGACCTGGAGGGTCGGCCGAGGACAAGGGGAGAGGTCTCCGGGGAGAGCCGTCTCCAGCGATCGTACAGACAAGTAACTTCCCTCCCCCCCACAGATGGACACCACACAAGGATAAGGTTTAACGTTCTTTATAAGCAATCTTGAGGTACGGTAGAATGGTACAAGGAGGTCTGGACTCAGGGGTCCCCTCGATTCTAGTCTCTTGGATGGGAAAGGGGGTAGCGGGACAGTCTTATTACCAATCTGGTAGCTGCGATAAGATGATGGGTAGCTCACAATCTTCGAGCTCAGCGTTCTTAAAGGACGGGCCGCGGCAGCGCCAGCAGGTCCCGGGGTGGTCGAAGGTGGCAACGGTCCGCGGCAGCGCCAGCAGGTCCCGGTGAAGGTGGTAGTTACAACGGGTCGCGGCAGCGCCAGCAGGTCCCGACGAGGATGAAGGATGCAGAGGGCCGCAGCAGCGCCAGCGGCAGGACGACAGTTCGCAAGGCAGGGCTGCGGCAGCGCCAGCAGTCCATCAAGGATGAGTTCTTCTCGGTGTCTCTCGACTCCAGGATACAACTGCCTTCCTGCTCTGGAGCTGCCCCAGTTATAGGTCTGGCGGCCTTTGATGTCCGGACCCTCGCACTTGGAGGTCGGGAGGTCCGGGATGAGGGAGTCCAGACACCCAGCAGGGGGGTGGAGCCAGCGCCCGGGGAGGCTGGGGGCGATCGGCACCTGGCGGGGGAGAGCCAACGACCCTTCTTTCTCCCATTGACCTGCCAAGTGGTCCGTTCACCTCCTGGGTGGATGGTGGTGCAGGAATGTCCGGGCCTGGCCAGGCCCAGGGTTGGGGTCGAGCTGAGGCCATGCGGCCTCGTGGTGCAGTGTCCAAGATGGCGGCCGGGCTGGGCAATGGTGCTGACGGTGGCCCGGGCCCGTGATACAGAGATGTCCGGGAGTAGGAGTCCCGTAGGGGACGGAGTGTGGGTTGCTTATGTGGGTAGCACCTGGAGAGCTGATGCCCGGGCTCTGTAATGCGGGGAGGGAGCGAGCCCTTCATGTGGCCTGTCCAACATGCGTCCCCCCCAGCTGAAGACGGGGAGAGTCACCCATCTTCTTGGGGACTCTCCTCGTCGAGGCGGAAAAATCGTGACAGGCCATCCGCGTTGGCGTGCTCCTGGCCGGGGCGGTGTTCCACAGTGAAGTCCATCCCTTGCAGGGATATGGACCATCGCAAGAGCTCGGGATTCTCCCCCCGCATCTGCATTAGCCATTGCAGGGGGCGGTGATCCGTTTGCACCCGAAAGTGGGTACCGAAGAGGTAGGGCTGGAGCTTCTTGAGGGCCCATACCACTGCGAAGGCCTCCCTCTCAATGGAGCTCCAGCGCTGTTCTCGGGCCAACAGACGTCGACTGATGAAGGCCACTGGTTGGTCGACTCCCTCGGGGTTCAGCTGGGAGAGGACGGCTCCAATGCCATGGTCGGAGGCATCAGTCTGGACGATGAACTCCCGGCTGTAGTCGGGAGCCTGGAGTACTGGGGCGGTGCACATGGCGACCTTCAGCTTCTCGAAGGCCGCTTGACAATCGGGAGTCCAGTCGACTCTTTTTGACTGGTTCTTAGATGTAAGGGCCGTGAGGGGCCCCACAATGCTGCCATAGTCCTTCACAAACCGCCGGTAGTTCCCGGTGAGCCCCAAGAAGGCCCGGACCTCGGTTTGCGTTACGGGTGGTTGCCAGGACTGGATGGCAGCGATCTTGAGTTGGAGGGGGGCCACCAGACCGCTCCCCACTTGGTGCCCTAGGTAGGTCACGGACCCCTGGCCAATCTGGCATTTGCTGGCCTTGATTGTGAGGCCGGCCTGTTGGAGGGCCTGCAGGACCTCTCAGAGGTGGCGGAGATGGTCTGACCAGTGGCGGCTGTAAACCGCGATATCGTCCAGGTAGGCGGCGCTGAACTCTTCGAGGCCCGCCAATACCTGGTTCACCAGGCGTTGAAAGGTTGCTGGAGCGTTTTTCATTTTGAATGGCATCACTTTGAAATGGTAGTGGCCATCCGGGGTGGAGAAAGCGGACCGTTCTTGCGCCCTGGGGGTGAGGCCGATCTGCCAGTAGCCCGCTGTCAGGTCGAAGATGCTGAGGTAGCGGGCAGCCCCCATGCGGTCGATCAGTTCATCGGCTCGGGGAATGGGGTGAGCCTCGGTCCGGGTGACAGCGTTCAGGCCCCGATAGTCAACGCAGAATCGGAGCTCAGGGGTGGTGCCGGGGGCCGCAGCTTTGGGGACCAGTACGACTGGGCTGGCCCAGGGGCTGTCCGAGGGTTCGATGACTCCGAGTGTGAGCATCTTGGAGACTTCTTCTTGGATGCAGGCACGTACCCGATCTGGCACGCGGTACGCCCGATGCCTGATGGGGGGACTGTCCCCAGTGTCCATGTCGTGCAAGCACCAGGGGGTGACCCCTGGGGTGAGGGAAAATAGGGCTGCGAACTGCAGCAGGAGAGTCCGACAGTCTTGGCGCTGCTCCGAGGTCAGGGCATCTGACAGTCAGACCCCGTCTACGGAACCATCTTTTTCACGGGTCCTCAGCAGGTCAGGGAGGGGCTCGGAGTCTTCTTCTGCCCCACTGTCTGTAGCCATCAGTAGGCTGAGCTCCGAGCGCACAAAGTGGGGTTTGAGTCTGTTGGCGTGGAGAACCCGGAGGGGGTTCCGGGAAGATTCCATGTCGATGAGATAGGTGACGGGGCTCTTGCGCTCGATCACCTTGAAGGGCCCCGTCCACTTATCTTGCAGGGCACAAGGTTCGGTGGGGACATCACCCATACTTGCTGGCCAGGTACGAACTCTATGGAGGAGGCGTTCTGATCGTACCATTTCTTCATGTCCTCCTGACTGGCTTCAAGATTGGCTTTGGCGATTTCTCGGAACCGCCTGGTCTGATTGCGGAGGGTCAGGAGGTACTTGTAGACGTCTGGAGGGGTTTTCAGGGGGGCCATCTCCCAACCTTCCTTGACTAGGCTGAGGGGCCCTCGAACAGGGTGCCCGTACAAGAGTTCGAAGGGGCTGAAGCCGAGGGACTTCTGAGGGACTTCTCGGTAGGCGAAGAGGAGGCACGGGAGGAGCACATCCCACTGGCGGCGGAGGGGCTCTTCCAACCCCATAATCATTCCCTTGAGGGTACGGTTGAACCGCTCAACCAGTCCGTTTCCTTGCGGGTGATAGGGGGTTGTGAATCGGTAGGTGACCCCGCACTGCTGCCAGAGGGATTTCATGTATTTTGAAATGAAGTTCGTGCCTCTGTCGCTGACGACTACCCGGGGGAAGCCCACCCGGGAGAAGATCCCCATTAAGGCTCGGCCGACCACCGGTGCTGTTACAGTTCGAAGGGGGATGGCCTCGGGTTAGCGGGTGGCATGGTCCACCAGTACCAGGATGAAACGATGCCCTTGTGCTGTTCGGGGGTCCAGGGGCCCCACAATGTCTATTTCCACCTTTTCGAACGGGGTGGTAACCACCGGAAAGGGCTGCAGGGACGCCTTGAGTTTGCGGCCGCTCTTCCCGCTGGCCTGACAAGTGGGACAAGACCGGCAGTGGTTGAGTACGTCATTTCTCATCTTGGGCCAGTAAAAGTGGGTCACCAGGCGGTTGTAGGTTTTGTCCTGACCCAAGTGTCCGGCCAGGGGGACATCGTGGGCCAAGTTCAGCAGGAAGTCTCTAAAACGGAGGGGCACCACCAACACTCGACTGGCCCCCAACTCCGCGATTCTTTGTTCACTGTACAATAGTTCATTGTCCCAATAGATCCAGTGGGCCCCGGCGGTATCTCCCGTGCTCTGGGCGAGGGCTTGTTGTCGTAGTCCCTCGAGGGAGGGACATGTCTTTTGCTCTTGACGGAATTGTTCCTGGGTGGGTCCCCCTTCTTGACGCCACTGAGCCAGGTCTGGGAGATCCTGGGGCTGAGCGAGTGCTTCTTGGGTTTGTTCCAGAGGGTCGGCGGTGTCGGCGTCCCCCACTGGAGCGATCGGGGGAGGAGGTGCTGGCCATTCGGGTTCTTCTGGTCGGGGGATGGCGCGGGCCGCCATGGACCGGGTGGTTACGCACGCCCAGTCCGGGAGGCCCAACATCCCCAGGTGCTCTCTTCTTTCTACGGCGGCCCACGGGGAACTCTCGAGATCGTTCCCCAGGAGACAGTCCACGGGGGAATCATCGCGGACCGTCACCTTCAGCATGCCGGATACTACTCCCCACTCGAAGGGGACGCAGGCCATCCGACACATGCTCTCCGAATTGTCGGCTGACCGGACGGGGCAGAGAACGTTCGGTATTATTTGCTCGGGGGTCACCAGGTGACAGCGGACGGCCATCACACTGGCCCCCGTGTCACGTAGGGCTTCGGCCTTGCGCCCATTGATGCTCACCCACTGACTATACTTTCTGGTGTTGGCGGGTAGGGGAGCCCGTGGGACCATGTCTCTCCCCCCCAGGCACGCCAGGACCATGGCGGCCGGCTCCCACTCTTGTTGCTCGTGTTCGTACTCTTCCTGGTCCTCGGAGACCTGCTCTTCTCCGAGGGCGGCGGCTGCTACCTGGCGGGGCCTCGGAGTCTGGTTCTGTGGGCAGTTCGGGTCATTGGCGTAGTGACCGACTCGCTGGCACCGATGACACGTGACATTGGCTCTGAACCCCGGGCGCATCGGGGGGTTGCCCCTGCTGGCCGGGGGCGGGGTGCTGGTAGCGGGAGCAGCCGGGACGGTGTCTTTCCCCCGGCCCTGGCCTCCTCCTCCTCCTCGGGGACGGTGATGGCCTTGGTTGTTCCTGTTCTGCTCGTTCGGGCCACCCCGGCCCACTCGGGTGCTCTCCCATCGGTCAGCCTCGGCGGCAAGCTGCCGTGGACCAGTCAATTTACTGTGAGGTGCTGCCTGAGCTCAACAAAGCAGTTGTTGGAGAGGTGCTCCCACACAACAAGGTTAAAAAGCTGCTCGTAGGTCGTTACGTTGCTCCCCTTGATCCATCCCTCAAGGGCTCGGCTGAAATAGTTCACATATTCCACCCAAGTTGTACCCGGGATTCGGGTGCAGTCGCGGAACCTCTGGCGGTACATTTCGGGTGTCAGCCCATATCGAGTGAGGAGGGTGGCCTTCATGTGATCATAGGACGTCATTTGGTGATCCGGGAGCTGTAACAGGGCATCACGGCCTTCATTGACGAACCTCCCCCATAGACCGGCTCCCCAGTCACTTCGATCCATCCGGTGGGAGGACATGCGATCTCATAGGCCTTGAACCACTGCTGTATGTCGTCGTTTCGGTAGAACTCTCGGACGACATCTTTGGGAATGTGGACCTTTGGTTCTGAAGTTCCTGGGGTGCGTGGTCGCTCGGGCACCCCCAGGTCCTTGCCTTGCTTGCGTAGTTCTATTTCGGCTAGTTTGCGCTCGTGTTCATATGCCAGTCTTTTTTCTTCAAGCTCTCTTTGTCTTTGTTTTTCCTCCCACTCTTCTCGGAGCCGTAAGTGTTCTAGGTTCAACTCTAATTCATGCAGTCTGTTTTTCTCTCGCTCTTGGATCTCTTCCCGGGAGAGACCCGTTCTCCTTTCCTCGGAAGGAGCGGGGTTAGTTTCCGGTGCTTCGGTGCGTTGCTCCCGGGGACCAGCGGTGTTTGCCTCTGCCCATGATTCTAGGGCGTGTTTAAAGTCATCTTTTGTGCTCAGACCGGTGGTAGCAATGCCCAGTTCCATACAAAATTGTTTTAATTCTCGATGGTTGTACTCCTCCAGCTTGTCCATTTGGAATTTCTCTGTAGATCCGCTCTCTTGGGCCGGCATTGTGGTTTAGTCGTGGGGTGAATGTGGAAAGATAGCAAAGGTCCAAGGGTTTCAAGGCTTTGGACAACACTTAATTAAGTATGATTAGTTGGTGGGCGGAGGCACACTCGAAGCTCTGGACCTCTTGGGCTTCAGGTTAGAAAGACAGGTTAGAAAAGTTGTGAGTGTGGTCTCCACATAGGAATAATTCAATTAGCCAGGATTAATATCCGTTTTTTTCGGCTCGTAGTATGGAAGACAGAGACATTTCTGTTTGCAGAAAAAGTTTCTTTATTTTAATTCACACAGCAAAGACAGCCGGCACGTGTTTCGCCCCCTCTTGGCGATTTGCGCCGGGGCTTTCTCAAGGCTGTTGAAGAGGAATGAGAGAGAATGTGTTTAATATAATGTGGTTTAAGAGCAGTTGACCCCAAAAAGAACCTAGAGAACACCAGGTGTGCGGAAGTGTTTAGAATGGTCCTGTGACGCTTCATCACCTTAACGGTCCGGTATCCGTGCTTAGGGAAACTGATAGTGCCTACTTAAAGCGCAGTGATTTGGGAAGAATCCAAAAAGCCACGAGAAATTGGGATTCAGAAGGAGCAGTGTGAATATATTATAAACTAGAGAAAGTGCAGCAGGGTTAGGTAAGCGTAGGAGCAAGTTGAAAGAAGAAGGAATGTCACTCTGTTAGATTAAGCAAAAGAAGGGGAATCCCAGAATATTGAAGAAATAAAGATGGGAAATAGAAAAAAATAGTCTAGTCAATGAAACATAGTCATAATACCTAAATAGGATAAGTCTCATAGAAATTCCAATTCAAGGTGAGTACAGTGTCCAATATATAAAAAATATAAATCTTCAGTAGTAAAATATTTCCTGTTAAGTAAAACAGAACAGTTCATAAATACAATTGTTCCGACATCCAAAACGTATACACAGCATATTGAGTGAGGCAATATGTCAGACAGGCTTTCATTAAAAAGGTACAATGTATTCAAAAAGGCAGGTTACCAACAAAAATGCCCAAATTCATGCTATCAATCCATGGTGTTATGCCATCTATATTCCAGAAAACATTTTAGCCTCATTTCATCAATATCTGCTTAGTTCTATTCAGAAAGGCACACAATTGGAGTTTGTATAGCTAATCTATATGGCTAATCTATATATGTCCATTTTGCATAATGTTATCACACAGTTTTTTTGCTCATTTATGCCACATTGTTTCATTGTAGTGTCATAGTAAATAGCGGTATATACTGATGATATCTGAGCAGCTAGCTATTGACAGGCATAAAGTGATGTAGGTCATGTTAATGTTGAGTGACCTGAGAAACACAGTACGTGGGCAATTCTGTAGGTGAATGAGAGGTGATCTATCAATGCAGCATGCAAGCGAACTAAGCCTCCTTCTCACCGATCTAGTTGAAGTAGCGCTGTGTATAGGAAATAACAGGTTAAAAACGTTTCTATTCTGAGAGAACGGGGATAGTATTCACCCGTGTTTAACAAAAGGTTGCAAGGGCAGATAAGTATAGTTACTAAGGTAGGACCTACTATTTAGGCTAATGTCCTCGATATTTAACATCGGTTGGATTTACGAGTAGGTAAAAAATAGTAACTAGCGTACGTTTCTTTTTTATGACACTACAATGAAACAATGTGGCATAAATGAGCAAAAAAACTGTGTGATAACATTATGCAAAATGGACATATATAGATTAGCCATATAGATTAGCTATACAAACTCCAATTGTGTGCCTTTCTGAATAGAACTAAGCAGATATTGATGAAATGAGGCTAAAATGTTTTCTGGAATATAGATGGCATAACACCATGGATTGATAGCATGAATTTGGGCATTTTTGTTGGTAACCTGCCTTTTTGAATACATTGTACCTTTTTAATGAAAGCCTGTCTGACATATTGCCTCACTCAATATGCTGTGTATAAGTTTTGGATGTCGGAACAATTGTATTTATGAACTGTTCTGTTTTACTTAACAGGAAATATTTTACTACTGAAGATTTATATTTTTTATATATTGGACACTGTACTCACCTTGAATTGGAATTTCTATGAGACTTATCCTATTTAGGTATTATGACTATGTTTCATTGACTAGACTATTTTTTTCTATTTCCCCATCTTTATTTCTTCAATATTCTGGGATTCCCCTTCTTTTGCTTAATCTAACAGAGTGACATTCCTTCTTCTTTCAACTTTCTCCTACGCTTACCTAACCCTGCTGCACTTTCTCTAGTTTATAATATATTCACACTGCTCCTTCTGAATCCCAATTTCTCGTGGCTTTTTGGATTCTTCCCAAATCACAGCGCTTTAAGTAGGCACTATCAGTTTCCCTAAGCACGGATACCGGACCGTTAAGGTGATGAAGCGTCACAGGACCATTCTAAACACTTCCGCACACCTGGTGTTCTCTAGGTTCTTTTTGGGGTCAACTGCTCTTAAACCACATTATATTAAACACATTCTCTCTCATTCCTCTTCAACAGCCTTGAGAAAGCCCCGGCGCAAATCGCCAAGAGGGGGCGAAACACGTGTCGGCTGTCTTTGCTGTGTGAATTAAAATAAAGAAACTTTTTCTGCAAACAGAAATGTCTCTGTCTTCCATACTACGAGCCGAAAAAAACGGATATTAATCCTGGCTAATTGAATTATTCCTATGTGGAGACCACACTCACAACTTTTCTAATTAGTCGTGGGGTGAGTTGCTTTCTGTACGATTACGCGTTGGTTCGGATCGCGCCGCTGGCCACCAATGTTAGACGGGACCTGGAGGGTTGGCCGAGGACAAGGAGAGAGGTCTCCGGGGAGAGCCGTCTCCAGCGATCGTACAGACAAGTAACTTCCCTCCCCCCCACAGATGGACACCACACAAGGATAAGGTTTAACGTTCTTTATAAGCAATCTTGAGGTATGGTAGAATGGTACAAGGAGGTCTGGACTCAGGGGTCCCCTCGATTCTAGTCTCTTGGATGGGAAAGGGGGTAGCGGGACAGTCTTATTACCAATCTGGTAGCTGCGATGAGATGATGGGTAGCTCACAATCCTCGAGCTCGGCGTTCTTGAAGGAAGGGCCGCGGCAGCGCCAGCAGGTCCCGGGGTGGTCGAAGGTGGCAACGGTCCGCAGCAGCGCCAGCAGGTCCCGGTGAAGGTGGTAGTTACAACGGGTCGCGGCAGCGCCAGCAGGTCCCGACGAGGATGAAGGATGCAGAGGGCCACGGCAGCGCCAGCGGCAGGACGACAGTTCACAAGGCAGGGCTGCGGCAGCGCCAGCAGTCCGTCAAGGATGAGTTTTTCTCTGTGTCTCTCGACTCCAGGATACAACTGCCTTCCTGCTCTGGAGCTGCCCCAGTTATAGGTCTGGCGGCCTTTGATGTCCGGACCCTCGCACTTGGAGGTCGGGAGGTCCGGGATGAGGGAGTCCAGACACCCAGCAGGGGGGTGGAGCCAGCGCCCGGGGAGGCTGGGGGCGATCGGCACCTGGCGGGGGAGAGCCAACGACCCTTCTTTCTCCCATTGACCTGCCAAGTGGTCCGTTCACCTCCTGGGTGGATGGTGGTGCCGGGATGTCGGGGCCTGGCCAGGCCCAGGGTTGGGGTCGAGCTGAGGCCATGCGGCCTCGTGGTGCAGTGTCCAAGATGGCGGCCGGGCTGGGCAATGGTGCTGACGGTGGCCCAGGCCCGTGATACAGAGATGTCCGGGAGTAGGAGTCCCGTAGGGGACGGAGTGTGGGTTGCTTCTGTGGGTAGCACCTGGAGAGCTGATGCCCGGGCTCTGTCATGCGGGGAGGGAGAGAGCCCTTCATGTGGCCTGTCCAACAGGTGGTTTCTGCCTGACTTTGGCGCAAACCTTAGCCAACCAGAAATCCCATTTCTAACAATCTCAGACAAGTCACTGTCCCACCCAAAGACCCCAGCACTGCACAGAGAGGAGATAGAGTTAATGACACACTGTGTGACCTCAGACAAATCACTGTCCCACTCAGGACCCCAGCACTGCACAGAGAGGAGAGAGAGTTAATGACACACTGTGTGACCTCAGACAAGTCACTGTCCCTCCAGAGACCCCAGCGCTGCAGAGAGACAGAGAGAGAGAGAGAGAGAGAGAGAGAGAGAGAGAGAGAGAGAGAGAGAGAGGTAATGAAACATGTGGTACTGAAAATTCTGGACTCGTGATATAAACATCATCGTACCATGACGATTTTGGTATCGGCAGACCGGAAATGATGAGTACGCTACATACGTGCATTTTCGGCGTATTCGAGTGTTGGGATCACCCTTAAACCAGAGTTTCCGTCTCGAACCCTCGGGTTCCATTTTGTGAATGGCAGCCATTTTGTGATTGCCCTCACATAGCCAAATAACTAAAGGCCAAACCCGAGTCCGAAGGACACGTACACCCTTGCTGACTCCTCTGTGACCTGGGCAAGCTGACTCCACTGCCTGAAGCCAAACCTGTTCGGCCAGTGGCCGAGCAAGATTAGTATCAAGGCACAACATGTCATAAACCTTTCATTGCGCACGAACCATGCCTAATCTTACATGCACCTGTCCCTGTTTTCTTCTTTATGACTCGCTTTACGAGGAGGAGGTTCCCGTTTTTATTGGGGGTCTGCCGATATCTGATGGAAATACTGGACCTTGCCGGGAAATTGATTATGGGTTGGAGTTAATGAAATGTGGGCTTGTCATCATGACTCTGCTTTTCCTTTGTAGTGAAAATATTTGAATGGTCAACTGTAAAACAAGGAATTTGTGCCTAAAGCATAATATTTTGTATAAAAAGAGAAGGCTGGCATGAACGTTTGAGCAGTCTCCTGAGAACATACATGCTGTTGTACTACTAGGATGCCTGTTACTGGTTGCAGCCAATAAATACGATCTTTGACTTCCCCTAGAAGACTCTGTGTTTCTGTGGTCCAAAACAGGAAGGACTCGAGGTCTTCGGGTGTGGTCCCCTGACACCGCTGGGTTCCGAAAAAACCCAGTACCTCAATTGGCGCCCACGTGGGGCGATTTCAGAGGTACCGGTCCAAGCCAGAGGTTCGTGAGGAGCTTTGTGTGAAAATTCTGGAGGAAGGCCGCCACTTCATCGACCCCTGCATGTCGACGTGGTCCGAAAGTCTTTGCTGCGAGGTTCCCCGCGTCCCGACGGCTACGAAGGACTGCTGCCCTGACTATCGCCCCGTTTTGGACCCTTGATGATTGGTAGAGCGAAACTATAGACGAGTCTTCTGGTGACGTCATCGATACCTCAGTTAAATATAAGTGGAGCGTCTCCCAGTTCTTAGTTTGATTCTTAGTTTTTGGTATCCCTTCGAGGATAGGTTTTATTTGGAACTTGCAAGCGCCAAAACCGAAGGACTCGTGTTTTCACGAGACTATCGGATTCGGTAATCCTTCGAAGTTTGAAGCTAGACTAGAGAGCGAAGATGCCTGGTTTTTAGCAGACTTGGAAATTTGTTTTGTCTTGGTTGTAGTAGGGATTCCCGATTGGAGGACTCGTGTCCGGTTCCTCCAGTTGGAACTCTGACCTATGAACTTTATGTGAAACATGGCGTAGGCCCCATCACATATAATGAAGTATGGATCCGATACACCAGGAAAGATGGTGTTTTAAAATGGCCCCAATATGGTAGTTTTGACACGGAGATTTTAGATAATCTAGAGGTCAGACTTTTTAAGAAGAAAGCCCGGCCGGCGATGTTTGACTCTTTCCGCCTATGGCGTAAGGAAGCCAAACAGAAGGAAATTAAATTAGCAAAGAGAAATAAAAGAGAAAAGGGTATTTCGATAATGCAAGCTGCTATGCAGTTTAAAGATAATGAAGAAGAACAGATGAGTGAGCAGTTGCACAGGCAACATAAAATGGCGATTGATAAATGTTATCCAGTTTTGCCGCCTCTTCAGCAAGACGCAGCAAAAGAACTTGAAAAAGATCCTTTAATGTCGCACTTATTGAGTTCGCCACCCCCTTACGCGCAGAGTGCTACAGCACCTCCGCAACCTTTAGTAGCACAACCTCTGGTTGCATTGCCCCTTGCTATCCAACAGCTGCCAGCTCCTCTTCAGCTGGCTCCTACTCCTCTGGTGCAGCCTTCTCAAGGGCCACTGACTTTGCTACCTGCTCCGCCTTTAACTCCTGCGATTTTCCACCTGTTCTTGCTACTTCCCCTACTTCTGCTCCTACGTTGACCTTTTCTCAGTCTGCTTTATCTCCTGTCTTGTCGACCTCTCCTTCTGTTCGACAGAGAATGACAAACACTGTTACTAGTCTTCTTCCTCTTTTCTTTGGGTTGCATAGTATGACCCCTGAATCGGAGCGTAAACAGTTGCGTAGTCAACTGCCTGATTCGCGAGAGAAAGAAATATTGGACCGCCTGGCGCGTAAATGGGTCACTCGTCCTTTAAGATATGATGTGGAATCTGTTACGGATGTCTTCCATCAATGGGAAGCACCGAAGCAGAGATATGTTTTCGATAAGGTGTGTACTTTCCTTCGTAAGGAATGGAAAGATGATGATGTGGGACAGGCTCCTTCCGAGTTGGTCAATATACAGTCTGAGTTTGCGAAGGGAACTATTGTGGGTTCCGACGTTGAGAAAGCAGTCGCGACATTGTTATAGTTTAGGAGTGAGGAGGGTATTACTCGGTCGTTGTTTGAGCCTGATCACTCTGTTAGGAGGAAATCAAGGCAGTATCCAATGAGAGAAGTTCTTCCGGTATGGAAGGAAGCAGTTCAGGCTGATGCTGTTCGTGGTATTTTAGCTGCACCGGCACATTTTCAGCGTGTTTGGGTACATGTTCCATGGAAGCGAGCTGAAGTTCTGGCTCTTAAACAGACATTACCTGATCCCCGTAAAAACCCTGCAGGGTACTACAAGGAATTATCTCAGACTGCAGACTCATGTATTATGAATCTAGCTGATATAGACATGTTGTTTGGAAACGTGGTTCCACAGCCTTTGTGGGGTTTGATTCGTCATATGGATCATGCACAGGAGTTAGGTGACACATGGACTAATATTAGTGCTGCGAATGACAGACAAGTTGGTGGTGCTAAACCCGAGCCTTTAGTAGCAGAACTCCCTGGTAAGATCATTACTTATATGAAAACTTTAATGCCTGCGATGCGAGTACATTGGGATAACTTGTCTGCATGTAAGCAGAAGAAAGAGGAAACCGTGTCTGATTTCTTCACTAGGTTTGAAGAAACGTTTATCGACCACAGTGGTCAAGATATGAGTACAGAAGGTGGTCAACGGTTGTTCGTTGACAAGTTTGTGCACAATTTGATTCCCGAGCTGTGTAAGAAATTAAAAGATTCAGAGAGTTCTTGGGCCGTTTCCTCTTCAGCACAGATATTGGCCACGGCACAGTACTATGAAAATAGAGATAAGGATGAGAAGGATAGAGCAGACAAGAAAACTAAAGAGCTGAAAACGAAGGTTCTTTTACAGCAGGCGTCTCCGCCTCGTAGTAATCAGTGCGATTATCAGCAGCCTCAGCAGTTTCAGAGAAACTCGCAAAAGACCGAATATCCTCAACAGCGTGTTTTTGTAGGTCCCAATCAGTGTTCATATTGTAAGGAAGAGGGTCATTTCAAGTATAGTTGCCCTATTATGTTACAACGTATGAATGGTGCTTCTGGCACAAGAGGCCGAGGTATTCAACAAGCACCTAGAGATAGAGGACGTGGAAATTTCCCCCAGAACACGCGTCCTTTTCCCCCGCAAAATTCAATGAATAGGTTTGATCAGCAGAATAACGCGTCTGGTAGGACGACTCAGTACTATGCTGATGACTACTATGCAGAAGATGAGAATATGGAAGGTAATGATTGCTAGGACAGCCATAGACAAAGAGAGGGAGTTGTTTCAGTTCCAGTAGATCAGAGTAGACCTTATGTTGAGGTGATTACATCAGGTGTGTCAGAGCCTTTTCTGTTGGATAATGGTGCTACAAAGAGTTCTATTATGCACTCTAAACTCCCTGGCGCACCTTTGTCCGGCGAGACGAATGTTTCAGTAGGTTTTTCTGGCGCCCCGGTTAGGAACCCGATTTCTAGCCCTATGTCTCTTTCTGTTGGACCTTGTGAATTCGAAGCACGACTTATTCTGACGACAGGTTGTAGTGAGAATTTGTTAGGATTGGATCTGTTAAAAAGATTGCACGCGACATTGTATTTTTCTCCTTCGGGAGTACAACTTTTATTGGGCAAGAAAGTGGTCTCCCCGATGTATTTGTCGAAGGATAAACTTCCGACAGAATTGTCTTTTCTTCCGGATATTCTTTGGGCTACTGGTCCTAATGACGTGGGTCTTTTGGAAATACCGCCATATGTTGTGACATTGAAAGCCAATGTTAAAATGCCACGTATTCCCCAATACAAGATCTCTAGTGAAGGTGAAAAGGCGTTTCTAGCGATCATTTATGATCTGATTGAAAAAGATGTAATTGAAGAAACTAGAGGTAACGTTTGCAATAGTCCTGTTCTGCCTGTTTTGAAGCGTACTGACCCTTCTCAGCCTCCTGTCTACAGGTTTGTAATTGATCTTAGAGAGGTCAATAAAATAGTTGTGCCACAGTTTCCAGTTGTCCCTGATATCACTGCTCTATTGACTATGATTCCAGCTTCAGCCACTTGGTTCTCGGTGATTGACTTGAAGAAAGCTTTCTTCAGCATCCCGATAGCCGAGGAGAGTAGGGATATTTTCGGCTTCAGTTTAGGAGGCCGAAGCTTCCGGTTCAAACGCGCTCCCCAAGGCTACTGTGAAAGTCCATCGATATATAGTCAGGCTCTGAAGACACAACTTGACACAATTGTTTTATCTGATGGCGCTACCCTTATTCAGTACGTCGATGATTTATTAGTCACTGCAGATACTGAGGAAATTTGTAAAGAAGCCACATTGTTGTTGTTGCGTCATTCGTCTGATTTGCATCACAAAGTGTCCCTTTCGAAATTGCAATACTGTCGACAATAAGTGACCTACTTAGGTCATCTCTTATCGAAGGAGGGAAGAAAACTGACCCCAGAAAGAATGCAGGCAATTGCAAAATTGAGTGTGCCAAAGACACAGAGAGAAGTGCGTGCTTTCTCGGGTATCACATCATATTGCAGACAATGGATACCGAATTTTTCTTTACTGGCCAAACCTTTGGTAGCATTAACTTGTAAAGACACACCGAATCCCCTTCCGTGGTCTGAAGATTGTCAGAAAAGTTTTTCAGAATTGCGTGATGCATTGTGTTCGGCTCCTGTGTTGGGTACCCCCGACTACAGTAAACCCTTTACGTTGTATGTCCACGAGAGAGAGGGATGTGCGTTGTCAGTGTTGACACAGTCTTTTGGGGACAAGCAACGTCCATGTGCATATTTTTCGTCGACTTTGGACCCGGTAGCTAAAGCGTTGCCCAGTTGTTTGAGAGCCACAGCAGCAGCAGCTGTTTCTATTCGACAGTCTGCTGGTTTGGTGATGAATAATACGCTGTACGTGATGGTTCCGTGTGCAGTAGATGCTTTGTTAAACAGAACCAAGACACAGCACTTAACCAGTGCTCGATTGTCAGGTTACGAGTTGGCACTGTTAGCGAGTCATGTACACATGAAGAGATGCAACACGTTGAATCCAGCTACGTTGTTGCCGATTTCAGCAGAGACAGAGGTCTCTGAGCAGCATGATTGCTTTCTCAGGACAGAAGAAGAAACGAAAGGGAGAGTAGATCTAAAAGACACTCCTCTTGTGAAATGTGATGGTACCTTATGGGTGGATGGCTCGTGCTTCAAGCTTCCGAATGGTGATACGACTGCGGCATATGCTGTCACGACTTTGCATACGATCGTTCAAACTGCACGTATTCCACATAATTCAGCTCAAGCAGCAGAGTTGATTGAACTTACGAAAGCGTGTGTGTTGTCGAAAGGAATGAGAGTGACCATATATACCGACAGCCAGTATGCGTTTGGTGTGGCCCATAGTTTTGGACGTTTGTGGAAAGAGCGTGGGTTTCTGACTTCGCATGGAGCTGAGATACAGCATGGTCAGTTGGTGAATGAGCTTCTTGAGTCACTGACCTTGCCATTACAAGTTGCGATAGTGAAATGTAGTGCACACAAAAAGGTTACTGATGATGTTGGTCGTGGCAATGCATTTGCTGACGAAGTCGCAAAAGAAACAGCAAAAGATGTGATGAGTCGAATGTATGTTGCAGGCCCTGCAAGATGGGTTGGTGACGTTGCAATGTGTGAAGATACGATTGAGAGTGTGAAGTCTATTCAAGCTGTAGCTACAGAGAAAGAGTTGAGCGTGTGGGGAGAGAGTACGGGTAAATTGGATGCAAATGGTTGTTGGGTTGAATTGTCAGAGCATCAGCGATGGTTGTTACCCGATGCGTATGTGCTTGCGGTGGTTACAATGGCACATGGAATGGCTCACATCAGCGTGAAAGGGATTTGCAAGTTGTTGGCTCCAGTATGGCAAAATGCTGGAATTCCTAAGTGTGCAGAGAATGTGGTCAAAAATGGCATGGTGTGTCTGAAATACAATCCTGGTAGGGGAACCCCAACTCCAGCTGGTCATTTTGTGCCTCCAACGTATCCGTTCGAGGTTTTGCAGCTAGATTTCATACACATGGAGAGGTGCAACAATTTGAAATACATACTCGTTGTTGTATGTGCCTTTTCAAGATGGGTAGAAGCATATCCCCTAAAAGACAACACTGCCTTATCGACAGCTAAAGCCCTTGTCAAAGAATTTTTCCCTAGGTTTGGAATGCCAAGAATGGTCTGGAGTGATAATGGGAGTGAATTTGTGGGTCGAGTGATGAAGAAAGTATGTGAAGGGCTAGGTTTCCAGCAAAAATTCCACGCTGCAAATCACCCCCAATCAGCTGGACTAGTAGAGTGCTATAATGGCACACTGAAACTGAAATTGGCCAAGATTCAAGCGAGCTCTGGTCTTAAATGGCCTTTAGCACTCCTATCAACAAGAATGACTGTGCATTCGCGAGTGGGACTTAGTCCTTATGAAATCGTGTTCGGCCGCCCGGCCAACACATGGGGAGTGCCAAGGCCGACAAAATTCAGTGAGATCGAACACCCTGTATTGCTTGATTATTTGTACGAATTGACGGCTACATTACGTGTTTTACACCAACAGGTTTACAATACTCTGCCTTAGGTCTCTGAAGCTCCAGGACATCCTATCGATCCTGGATCATGGGTGCTGGTCAAGAACTTCCAGCGAACTAAGAATGACCAGCCCCGTTGGACCGGTCCTCACCTAGTTCTTTCAACGAGATCAGTTGTTCGAGTGGAAGGAAGAAAGAACTGGATCCACGGCGTACACTGCAAGAGGGTCCCTTTGCCTCTACCGTACGACTGGTGGGTCCTGGAGGGTATCGCTGACTCTGAGACTGAGACTGTGCCTCGTTTTCTGCCTTTCAGCGATGCACGTGTAAAAGGAACAAATTCTGAACGTGAAAGTGACAATCTCTTGCAACAAGCTGTGCCACCGTCAATTCGATTGAACACTACCGAGCCTGAACTTTTGTTCCGGGACCAGACAGTACCTGGAAAATGCCGTTATAATCTGAGGCCGAGAGCTATGGACAAATAACATTTTTCTCTTTCTTTGCTTTTTTTGAAAGCGCAGCTCTCTCATCTGGGAAACTTTCTTATTTTTGTTTTTCGAACCGCCATCCGGGTTCAGCTGTAGGGTCGTGGTTGCCCAAGTCTTCGGAGTGCAGCTGAAGACGTTAGGTCGACAGTTCTGGTTGGTCTAAGGGAGTTGCCCTGGATTGACAGAAGCATTCCTTAGCATAGAACACCCTACCACCGCGAGCAGCAATTAGAGAGGATGGAGTTTTTCGAGATGGAGATACCTGCCAAAGAGATGAACTTTAAAGCCAAAATGTGTATAATGATGACCAAGAAACGCTTTTTGATATTATGCATTTTTATGTTGTTTAGTGTAATGATGTCTTTTATAGGATATGTTTTGTTCTCTTTTTGAGTGACGTTTACACCCATTACATTGCCCATGCCTCCTCCTTCTTCTACTGTTTCCTCACATTCTTTTCACCCTCTTCCTGGACATGAATCAGCTAGGAGACTAGAGTTTATCAATAACTCTTTCGTTCAACTTTTGCACCAACACCAATTGATAGTAAACACGACTAACTGTTGGGTGTGTGGTCTTATGCCTCATACTACTGATAAAGGTACCGCTTACCTGGTCCTGCCTTTCAGCCATAATGGTTCTGTGTGGGCATACAGCACGATGTTCATCTACGCGCATGAAGTCAACCCCCTACGTTCTGTGAAAGATAATCCAAAGAATAGTGCTCTAGTTAAGGGTATAGTAGATATTATTAGGGAAGATATTTCCTATGAGACTATCCCGTGAGATGAGACACTAGCATATATTGGATGGAACGTTACCGGATATGGAGTTACTCTGAGTGAGAACCAACAAGCAAAGAGATCCTCCCCGATTTGGGTTATACCCCATCAGGGTCACCTATGTCTGGAGGGTAATGGCAAGAATCCCAGAGCTCAGTTAGGAAAAGTATCTGCACTGAAACATATGTTTTCGCGTCACAGACTTCCCCTTCGTTCCTAGCAGCCAAGGGTACCTATTTCATCTGCCATGATAGGGCCTATACATGGTTGCCCTCTGACTTCTCTGGCACATGTTTTGCTTTGTTCCTGTTACCTCCCACCTACACAGCCGTGGCAGATTACCATAAGACGAGGATAGTTAGAGGTGTCTTCAGTAAAGAAGACACAACAGGACAAGAATTTGGAGATTTCATGAAGGGTTTTCTGCCGTTTTGGGAACCCATGGTTACCAGCAGGGACATAAGGCAATTGACAAGGGTGGTTGAATCCACTGTAGTTGAAACCGCCGGTGCCCTTAGTAATTTGACTGCTGAGCTCCAGTCGGATCGCCTTAATACTCTTCAGAACAGAGTCGCATTAGACGTCATACTTGCAGACCGAGGTAGGGTATGTAAAGTGATCCAATCAAGTTGCTGTTTTTTTATTCCAGATAACGCTCCGACAGTCTACCAGGCCATTTCCAAATTGCATAAAATCTCTGAACTTATTCACGTGGATAAAGGAGATTGGTCGTTGATGGGGTGGTTCTGGGAACTGATATCCGTCTGGAGATGGAAGATTCTGATAGTCATTGGGATGATCTTAGCCATTCTTTTCCTGTTCTGTCTGTGTGTACAGTGTACTCCTGCAATATGTGGCCTCTGTGCTACATCATGTGTAAGGAGGAAACCTGTATCAAGAGATGAACTAAGTAATAGGATGATGCTACAGCAACACCTCAGTGACTTTATGGATATAGACCTGGACTCAGATTAGCATGAGTATAGGTTAATTGCCTATGTAAGGGCAAAATTTGAGCCATGACGATTTTGGTATCAATAGACCGAGAATGACGCAAATACTATAAACGAGTATTTTCGTCACGTTTGAGTGGCGAGAACACCATTTAATCGGAGATTCCGTCCTGAACCCTTGGGTTCCATTTTGTGCATGGCAGCCATTTTGTAGTTGCCCTCACATAGGCCAATGACTAAGGCCAAAACGAGTCTTAAGGACACGTACACCTTTGCTGACTTCTGTGTGACCTGGGCAAGCTGACTCCACTGCCCGGAGCCAAACCTGTTTGGCCAGTTCCTCTCCC
This sequence comes from Lissotriton vulgaris, assembly GCF_964263255.1. Classification (NCBI taxonomy): domain Eukaryota; kingdom Metazoa; phylum Chordata; class Amphibia; order Caudata; family Salamandridae; genus Lissotriton; species Lissotriton vulgaris. The sequence goes on from NW_028245114.1 coordinate 1,177,021, forward strand.
AGTGGCCGATCAAGATTGAGATCAGAGCACAACAGACCACAGCCCGTTTATAGCACACAACTATGTCTAATCTTACACACATCTGTCTCTGCTACGTGCTTTATGACCTGCTTTACGATGAGGAGGTTCCCGTTTTTATTAGGGGTCCGACCATCTATCTGATGAAGAGTGTTGGGTTTTGCCGAGTCATTGATGATGGGCTGGAAAAAGAAATGTGGGCTTGTCATGAAATGCTTTTATTGTACACATGAGATTGGTTTACTGTAAATAAGGAATGTTTGCCTGAAGCATAATATTTTGTATAAAAAGGGATGGCTGGCCTTGTAAGATTGAGCAGTCTCCTGAAAATATACACTGTGTTGTACTTCTAGGATATCTGTTACTGGCTGCAGCCAATAAATTTGATCTTTGAAGTCACCAAGAAGACTGCGTTTCTGTAGTCTGAGACAGGAGAACTCGAAGTCTTTGGGTGTGTCCCCTGGCACCGCCGGGTTCTTAAAAACCCAGTACTTCAAGGTAATAACACACTGTGTGACCTCAGACAAGTCACTGTCCCACCCAGAGACCCCAGCACTGCAAAGAGAGGAGAGAGAGCTAATGACACACTGTGTGACCTCAGACAAGTCCCTGTCCCACCCAGAGACCCCAGCACTGCAGACAGAGGAGAGAGAGTTAATCACACAGTTTGTGACCTCAGACAATTCACTGTCCCACCCAGAGACCCCAGCACTGCAGAGAGTGGAGAGAGAGTTAATGACACACTGTGTGACCTCAGACAAGTCACTGTCCCACCCAGAGACCCCAGCACTGCAGAGAGAGGAGAGAGAGCTAATGACACACTGTGTGACCTCAGACAAGTCCCTGTCCCACCCAGAGACCCCAGCACTGCAGACAGAGGAGAGAGAGTTAATCACACAGTTTGTGACCTCAGACAAGTCACTGTCCCACCCAGAGACCCCAGCACTGCAGAGAGAGGAGAGAGAGTTAATGACACACTGTGTGACCTCAGAAAAGTCACTGTCCCACCCAGAGACCCCAACGCTGCAGAGAGAGGAGAGAGAGTTAATGACACACTGTGTGACCTCAGAAAAGTCACTGTCCCACCCAGAGACCCCAACGCTGCAGAGAGAGGAGAGAGAGTTAATGACACACTGTGTGACCTTAGACAAGTCACTGTCCCACCCAGAGACCACAACACGGCAGAGAGTGGAGAGAGTTAATAACACACTGTGTGACCTCAGACAAGTCACTGTCCCACCCAGAGACCCCAGTGCTGCAGAGAGAGATAGAGAGAGAGAGAGGTAATGACAAACTGAGTGACATCAGACAAGTCACTGTCCCACCCAGAGACCCCAACACTGCAGAGAGAGGAGAGAGAGTTAAGAGTTAATGACAGACTGTGTGACCTCAGACAAGCCACTGTCCCACCCGAGACCCCAGCGCTGCAGAGAGAGAGAGAAAGGTAATGACACACTGTGTGACCTCACACAAGTCACTGTCCCACCCAGAGTCCCCAGCCCTGCAGAGAGAGGAGAGAGAGTTAATGACACACTGTGTGACGTCAGACAAGCCACTGTCCCACCAAGAGACCCAAGCGCTGCAGAGAGAGGAGAGAGTTAATAACACACTGTGTGACCTCAGACAAGTCACTGTCCCACCCAGAGACCCCAGCGCTGCAGAGAGAGATAGAGAGAGAGAGAGGTAATGACATACTGAGTGACATCAGACAAGTCACTGTCCCACCCAGAGACCCCAGCACTACAGAGAGAGGAGAGAGTTAATGACACACTGTGTGACCTCAGACACGTGACTGTCCCACCCAGAGACCCCAGCACTGCAGAGAGAGGAGAGAGAGTTAATGACACACTCTGTGACCTCAGACAAGTCCCTGTCCCACCCAGAGACCCCAACACTGCAGAGAGAGGAGAGAGTTAGTAACACACTGTGTGACCTCAGACAAGTCCCTGTCCCACCCAGAGACCCCAACACTGCAGAGAGAGCTGAGAGTTAATAACACACTGTGTGACCTCAGACAAGTCACTGTCCCACCCAGAGATCCCAGCACTGCAGAGAGGAGAGAGAGTTACTGACACACTGTGTGACATCAGGCAACTCACTGCCCCGTCCAGAGACCTCAGCACTGCAGAGAGGGGAGAGAGTTAATGACACACTGTGTGATCTCAGACAAGTCACTGTCCCGTACAGAGACCCCAGCACTGCAGAGAGAGGAGAGAGTTAATGACACACTGTGTGACCTTAGACAAGTCACTGTCCCACCCAGAGACCCCAGCGCTGCAGAGAGAGGTGAGAGAGTTAATAACACACTGTGTGACCTCAGAAACGTCACTGTCCCACCCAGAGACTGCAACGCTGAGGAGAGAGAGTTAATGAAACACTGTGTGACCTCAGAGAAGTCACTGTCCCACCCAGAGACCCCAACGCTGCAGAGAGAGGAGAGAGAGTTAATGACACACTGTGTGACCTCAGACATGTCACTGTCCCACCCAGAGACCGCAGCGCTGAGGAGAGGGAGTTAATGACACACTGTGTGACCTCAGACAAGTCCCTGTCCCACCCAGAGACCCTAAAACGGCAGAGAGTGGATAGAGTTAGTAACACACTGTGTGACCTCAAACAAGTCACTGTCCCACCCAGAGACCCCTGCACTGCAGATAGAGGAGAGAGAGTTAATGACACACTGCGTGACCTCAGACAAGTTACTGTCCCACCCAGAGACCCCAGCACTGCAGAGAGGGAGAGAGAGAGAGAGAGAGAGAGAGAGAGAGAGAGAGAGAGAGGTAATGACATTCTGAGTGACCACAGACAAGTCACTGTCCCACCCAGAGATCCCAACACTGCAGCGAGAGGAGAGAGAGTTAAGAGTTAATGACACACTGTGTGACCTCAGACAAGCCACTGTCCCACCAGAGACCCCAGCGCTGCAGAGAGAGAGAGAAAGGTAATGACACACTGTGTGACCTCAGACAAGTCACTGTCCCATCCAGAGATACCAACACTGCAGAGAGAGGAGAGAGAGTTAATGACACACTGTGTGACCTCAGACAAGTCACTGTCCCACCAGAGACCCCAGCACTCCAGAGAAAGAGAGAAAGGTAATGACACACTGTGTTACCTCAGACAAGTCACTGTCCCACCCAGAGACCCCAGCACTGCAGAGAGAAGAGAGGGTAAATGACACCCTGTGTGACCTCAGACAAGTCACTGTCCCACCAGAGACCCCAGCACTCCAGAGAAAGAGAGAAAGGTAATGACACACTGTGTTACCTCAGACAAGTCACTGTCCCACCCAGAGACCCCAGCACTGCAGAGAGAAGAGAGGGTAAATGACACACTGTGTGACCTCGGAAAAGCCACTGTCCCACCCAGAGACCGCAGCGCTGAGGAGAGAGAGTTAATGAAACACTGTGTGACCTCAGACAAGTCACTGTCCCACCCAGAGACCCCAACACTGCAGAGAGAGCAGAGAGTTAATGACACACTGTGTGACCTCAGACAAGTCCCTGTCCCACCCAGACACCCCAGCACTGCAGAGAGGAGAGAGAGTTACTGACACACTGTGTGACCTCAGACAACTCACTGTCCCATCCAGAGACCTCAGCACTGCAGAGAGGGGAGAGAGTTAATGACACACTGTTTGACCTCAGACAAGTCACTGTCCCGCCCACAGACTCCAGCACTGCAGAGAGAGGAGAGAGTTAATGACACACTGTGTGACCTCAGACAAGTCACTGTCCCACCAGAGACCTCAGCACTGCAGGGAGAGGAGAGCGTGAATGACACATGTGACCTCAGACAAGTCACCGTCCCACCCAGAGACCCCAGTGCTGCAGAGAGAGGAGAGAGAGGAAAACACACACTGTGTGCCCTCAGACAAGTCACTGTCCCGCACAGGACCTCAGCACTGCAGAGAGAGGAGAGAGAATTAATGACACACTGTGTGACCTTCGACAAGTCACTGTCCCGCCCAGAGAACCCAGCGCTGCATAGAGAGGAGATAGAGTTAATGACACACTGTGTGACCTCTGACAAGCCACTGTCCCACCAGAGACCCCAGCGCAGCAGAGAGAGGAGATAGTCAATGACACAATGTGTGACCTCAGACAACTCACTGTCCAACACAGAAACCCCAGCACTGCAGAGAGAGGAGTGAAAATTAATGACACACTGTGTGAAGTCAGACAAGTCACTGTCCCGCCCAGAGACCCCAGCACTGCTGAGAGGAGAGGGTTAATGACACACTGTGTGACCTCAGACAAGTCACTGTCCCACCCAGAGACCCCAGCACTGCTGAGAGGAGATAGAGGTAATGACACACTTGGCCCTCTTCCGCTTAAAAAAACATACTATACCTGGGAGTTGGGGTCCCCAGTGCTAAGTAAGGCTCGGGAGGGGGCACATGGAATCCTCCCCTTTAAAACACATAAGGTCCCGTGTCGAACCCCCCGCTGTGTTAGCTGTACATATGGTAATAAAATATTTACATTCAAAAAAATCTAGTAAATCACTGAAAAAAGAAAAGTAACATTATGTTAGAAATGGGGGTCTCTAATTGGCAGTGGCTGGCCACAGTCCAAATAGGGACCCCTCTTCCTAAGTCAGAGTAAGGGGGCTACACCCGTTGATAACCCCTGCTCAACCCTGTGGTAACGTGGCACGAGCAGTTAGGCTTATCTCAGAGGCAGTGTGTAAAGCATTTATGATCATAGACAGTAACACAGTGAAGGACACTACAAAGGGACACCACACAAGGAGTTATAAAAATAAGTATCTTTATATATAGGCTTAACACAAGACCAATAACGATAAAAAGCCACAATACTGAAAAATGGGGGTACTCTTGAAAAGCTGGAAAAAAATATTTCAAAATGTCCTAATAGCGGTTTTGTTCAAGGCAGTGGTCTCTGCGACCCTTTTACTTACAAAGTACCTGGATTTTGTAGTAGAACAAGCAAAAGGTCGTAAATGGGCTGCAGTGATGAATGTCCTCACGCGAGTCCGGCGATGCGTTGAATCCTTGCTGCGAGGGAGGATGATGCGCCGATCTGCGGATGCATGCAGAACAGAGCGACAGACTTCTTCACGCTAGGCCAGCGATGCGTTGAATCCTTGCTGGGAGGGAGGATGATGCGCTGATCCTGTTGCGTGTGCGATCTTGTTGCGATGAATTAAAATGGCGCTTTGCGTGGGAGCGACGATCCGGGTGCGATGCGATGAAAATGGCGGACGCACAGCGCCCGCACTGCGATGCTGTAATGCGATGATCTTGATGCGATGATCCAGGGTTAGCGAGCACTCAAAAAGCCTACAAACGTGCGATGCAATGATCTTTGGGTGTTAGCGAGCACTTGGGGGGCCCGCACGCGTGCGATGCGGTGATCTTTGGTTTGCGAGCGCTCAGAGGCAGCAGTGCAGTGATTTTTCTTACCCTCTTCAGCTGCGGCGGCTCGCAAACGGGCGTTACCGACAATTTCAGTCCTCTCTTCTCTGGAGTAGAACTAGAGGCCCTGGAACTCACAGGGGCCTCACCTGCAGATAGAAACCCTCGCTTGGAGGAATCAGGAGGCTGGTGGGGGAGTCAGATGTGCCTGTGACTCCAGCAGGAGGCTAGCTCTCTTCTAGCCCTTGGGCGATTGCTTTAGCAAAATAAAAGTCTCTCAAAAGTCCTTTTCCCTCTTCTTCCAAGTCCAAGGAGAACTACTGCAGGCCAATCCAAGAAACAGCACACAAGCACAAGGACAGTCCTCTCCTGCAGATTCCTTCAGTAACACGGACAGAGGTTCCTCCTGACATCCAGGAGCAATACCAATCAGGGGTTTGGGCACAGATATTTATACCCCAAAAGTCTTTGTTCTCAGAAGTCTCTAGTCACTGAACCCAGCCAGAACCAGTTCTGCTCAGGTCTGGAGCCCTTTGTTTACCAGGCTGCACCCTTCCTTTCATACAGAGGGGGTCTGTGTTATGGATAAATGATGATATAAAGTAGATGGTAGCCAGTTAATTAATCCAAGTAAGATGTTTATTAGTTGGTTTCAATAAGATAAGTATTAGGTCCCACCTGGAGCTTGATGGATGTTGCTCAGCCCTCACTCACCAACTGACATTCTCCACACACACCAGGCACACACACATTCTATTCACTCTGACATCACGCACACCAACATTCCACGCAGACATCTCATTCAATCTGGCTGAGCAACCTAGAAGGAAATAAATCTAGTTACAACATATCTCCTTTTCTTCACAGGAATTAAACAGAATTGCTTGCAACATAAAGCAATTAAATAAAGCAATTAAAATCTTGAAAGATAGCCCTAATGTTGGAGCACAGCCTCGTGAGTTTTATTATATTTATTTTTAAAAACTTTGATGGTGGTCGTTAGCGCACACATTCATTATCTAACGAGTGCACAGACGTTTAAAATAAAAAAATACACGCACGGAATTGGCGCAGCTAGTAAGACGCGTTAGATTAATTATTAAATGGCGCAGGTAGTAAGACGCGTTAGATTAATTATTAAATGGCGCAGGTAGTAAGGCGTGTTAGATTGATTATTAAATGGCTTGTTTAGCAAGCAAGGATTTTAAGATGTGTTAGTTTAGCTTTTGAGAAAGCTCTGGTGTTAAGATGCGTTACTTTATTTATTTATTCATGGTGTATGTTTTGATGTTACTATAGAATTTTTCAGGGTGTGTTTATTAATGTCAAAAGTTTTTTTTTTTTTTTTCCTACCATCAGACGCACAGTAGGAGGTGGAGCCAGCATTCACATTGCCAGGCACTGCCCTATTCAGGTCAAGGAACTACCCTTCCCCAGTACTCAATGCAGATCTCTCTATTTAACCCAGGTCTGACTCAGCCTGCCTTGCCCCTCTAAACCCAGACAGCCACTACACATAACAGCAGAGCACACTGGAAGGCTTAGGCAAGAAAATAACCAATTTCTAAAAGTGGTATTTTCAAACACATAATGTTAAAACCAACTTTCCTAAAATGTATTTTATCATTCTGAGTTCTGAGTTCAGGCGTACTAAACTCGAATTTCTACCATGTTCCCTGAGTCAGTTAGGATTATAAGATGTAATAGTCAGACTGGCCATTCTGGCCTATGGTGAACAGGTAGCCTTGCAGCAGTAAAAAACAAACTGGAGGGTAATTCACTACCAGGACATACTACAAATATCAAGTCATGTCCTACCTTACACACACAATGCACCTACCATAGGGGTGACTGACATGATGCTAGAGGAAGGTTCGGGGGCTGGGGAGTGTGGGCACTTCACAGCCAAGATGGCAGTTCTGGACTGCACACAGGCAGTGCAGTGGCAGGTCTGAGGTACACTTTACAAGCTACTTCTGTGGGTGGCGCAAACCAGCGCTGCAGGCCCACCAGCAGTGTTAGAAATGGGATTTCCGGTTGGCTAAGGCTTGCGCAAAGCCAGGCAGAAACCACCATTCTTAGTCAGGGCAAGGGAGTTACACGCCAAAGATAACCCTTGCTCACCCTCTAGGTAACGTGACACGAGCAGTAAGGCTTATCCCGGAGGCAATGTAGGTTAAGTATTTGCGCACGCACCCAGCAACAACACCCAAGGCCCCCCCACAAAGGAAACTCCACACAAGGTTATATATAAAAATAGCCTTTGTATTGTACAAAACACATTAGATAAGAAACACACACTTAACAATGTGCCACAGGCCCAGGCAGAATTTACAGGGGATTATGTACATGGGACAGGGCCATGTGGGCCACTGTCAAGAATTAGCAATTTTAGAACTAGTACTTGGTAGAAATAGCACTTTGTAAGAATAACACTTAGCACATATAATAACTGTAGCACCAAATAACAAATGTAGCACACAACCAGTAACCACTGGTAAAAGGTAAGTATCACCTACGCAATCCTAAACACCTTAGGCAAATATCACGCAGGGAACCATGAACTCACTAGCATGACTATACTAGGAAACCCAACCTCCTAAGCATAAAAACACATTCAGAGGTATAAGCCAGAAGCTTCACACAGGATGCATAAAATCACATTAAGGTCCAGGTTGCGCCACTGCGCAAAAACCTAAACGTAGCAGCTGCCCGCTACTTGCTGGGCAGCTGGGGACAGGGACAGAACAGGGCCTAAACGCTGCAGCTGGCACTAAGTGCTGCACAGCTGGGGAAGGCCAAGGTAGGGATGAAGGAGTGCGTCTCACTCCTAGTCTAAAGAACAAGTCCCTAGAAAGCAAAACCTAGACGGCGTAGCTGCCCACTACTTGCTGGGCAGCTGGGAACAAACTGCGGCATGGGCTCTCACTAGCCCTCAGGAACCAAAACTGCGCCAACTGGGAGCCTTCTAGGCTTCTAGGTTCAGGGGTGAACTTTGGAGCTCTCTAGGCTCTGAAAATGAACATGCCTCTCGTTGGAGCCAAGGAGGCTCTAGAACAAATACTGCGCCCATTGGAGCCCTCTAGGCTCTGAAAACGAATGTGGGCCTTGGAGCACTCGGGCTCCTCTGAAAATAATGGGGGGGGGGGCAGGGGAGCCCACTCATCTCCTTAAACAAACACGCCCCCAAACGTAGGAGCGGCCCGCTGCCATCGGGGCCGCTCGGAGAAATGGCACTGCCATCGTGCTTGCACTGTCAGGGGAGGGGGCACGGGCCCTTCCGGGCCCTCTAAGCAACATAGCCCCATCGGTGGAGCAACCTGTAGTGTAGTTCCTATTTTACCTATAGGCCCTGCGCATTGGAATAACATAAACAGTAGTATAGACGTAGAAGTGCGGTCTTCCAGGTCTCTACTGACTATGCTAAACTTAATTGGGGTTGTTACCAACTAGCTCAGAGGTCACTGGAAACTTTCTTGACTGAATAGGAAGTGATCAGCTTCCCTGGCACAGCCAAGAAGGGATTCAGTTTTCCAACAACCGCATAAACATGACAACTTTGCTCCTTAGAATAAGAGTCAATCTCTAGAGTCGTGTGAAACAATAGACAGTTATTTTACTCAGTCAGTTTTGTGCAGATTACTTTCACCGAAGTGCAGAGAATAGAGAGCCTAGCGTTTTCAATAAAAGGTATTATTTATTGAACAGTCTTTCTTCTCATGCAAGAGAAATGAATTGCCACAATTGCAAGACTTGTTATTATAAAAAGTGCGTACAGTAGAATGAGGATTGCGAAATAATACTGTAAAAGCATTGATATGGTTTCTTAGCCATACAATGGTTAAAATGAATAAAATATATACATTCATATGTACATTAGGCTAACGTACTCAACTGGTGCTTCTAAGTACGCCTACCCCAGTGTACCTGACCTAAGCCTAACACGTGGAAGGGAGTAAGTAGCAAGTTAAGTTAAGTTGGTTTTGCCAAGGTTTGCTTCAAGAATTCTCTCTAAGGGTTTAGTCAACACCATACCTCTGGAATAGAATGTTGGAGGTCTTGTATCTCATTCCAGGACTCGATATCCCAGTCACTCGCAAGAGTAGGCTGGAAACGCCGGAGCTGGATTTTCTCGGCATGAGAAAAGACAGCGTCTCTATCAGCGTGTCCAGGAGGAGGAGGGGCAGCGTCCGCGGGCAGATTGCATTTGCTGGGCTCTGCAAGGGACAGCTGTTCTGCTCCTGTGTTCACCAGACCATCGCTATCGTCGATGTCGTTGAGGCAGCTCTTGCTTAAGGCAACCTTGGTAATATTTATACCTGAAAGGTGCCTTGTTTGACGTAAGTTTTTGGACATAAGACGTCAATAAAGATGTCACTAGGAAGTGATCGTCTCTCAGTGCTCATTAGAGTTCTATTACTAATCAAAACATAGCAAGCGGGGTTTTCCCAGGTTGCTGGGTTTTATCTTGTTGAAGAACTCGGAGTGTAATCTAGGAATCTTAGATAGTGTTTTCTGCTGTGTCATGTACTGTAATGAGCTGCAGAGGAAGAGATTCTGAAATGTGGCTCTGATCGTGTGAGGCCAGAGACGAGTTTCTGAATATCGCTCTTGATCGTTTATGCCAATATAGGGGTATGAATGAATTATAGCCGTATAGGGGCATAAGGTCATAGTATTGATCGGGGTCCTAGATTAGAACAAGACAATCCCTCTGTTAAGCGGGGCTGCTCTGAGGGAGGCACCAGCGTGGTGCCTTTACTTCGTTCCCCCCCAGCCGGGGCGGGCCCCAGCTGTACTCACCGGCTTGTCCGGGCGGGAACACCTTTGGTAGGGGTGCAGCAGCACTTCTTCTGTGGGGTTCCCCTGGACTCCTGGGAGCCACGCAATGCCGTGGGCGGCCTTGGCCGCCATTTCTTCTTCACCTGGGCCCACTCCTGGGACCCGGTGCTTCTCTCCGCCTGGTGCCACCGCAGGGCTCTCCTCGCGGCGCCGCACAAGGGGGTAGGACTTCCTGCGGCCACTCGGGGATGCGGGGTAGGCTCCCGGCCTCCCCACACAGACCCAGCTTCTTTTGGGCGACGGTCAGCATCTCCGGTCTCCCTCTCGGCACGGGAGACGGGCAAAGTGGAAATGACTTCCCCCAGGCAGGGGGAAGCGGAAGGGACGAACTCCAGGCCCGCCCACAGTCAGGCGGGCACGGGCCTGGCTTCCGGTTTTGCGGCGTGACAGCCGCTGCGGTTACTTTTCGAAGGCATAGAGAGGGGAAGGTATCCTCGAGGTATCAAATAAATGTAGAAGCGGGGTGGGCACCCACTACGGTGCCTATAAACGGGGTGGCACCTGTAAATAAAAATAATTAAAGTGTGGGCAATATGCAGGGTAGGCTCCTGCCTGAAAACACGAGCAGGTCAGAGAGCAGCTCCATGCTGCAAAGTTCAAATAAAGCGCACCCAGAGGGGGACACAGGCAGCATCAATTTCTGGGGCAAAGGCAACAGAAAAAAAGGTCCTGGAGGTCAGGGGAGCATGTAGGGGCCAGCACACAGGGCACTCCAGCAAGGAGACAGCCCCCATGGCGGTCCCTCCTGGGCCCCACCATCAGCAAGCCCCACTCGTCAGGGTTCAGGAAATAGAGGGGTCCTCCAGGCATCCAGGGACAGGGCATCCAGGGGCTGGGCAGGGCCCAGGGAGGCCTTCCCCTGGGCCCCAGCAGCAGCACGCCCCTGGCAGATTCAAGTCAGAAAACCAGAACATTTAACATGAGGTCACAGCCTCTTTTTATACACCAAATCCCTTTGTCTCTAGGGTGAAGGGTGGGGGAAAACCAGGCGCAGCTGAATCTGGAGCACTGTGCTGTTCTCAGCCCCTCTTTCCATTCACAGGACAGGCTAGGGACATCAGTCACACCACAGGGGGCGGAGCCAACATTGTGTAGGGAAAGCCCATCCCTATTCAGGTCCCAGGTGCACTCCTCCCTGCCATCAACGTGCAGATCTCCCCATTCAACATCCGGGGCAGACCCAGCGTGACTCCTGGAGCCAGGCACACCAGCGAGCTCCAGCCAATCACAAGCCAGACAGTCAATTCACATTTACTGCACAGGCAGGCCATCTTCTAGAAGTGGCACTTCCACACTAGACACATTAAAGCCGCACACATCATCGCGCAGCATTTAATCACATGAGTCCATACATACCAAACTCAACCTTGCACTCCCCACGCATCAGGAATTACCATGGACACACATATTCCCCACGCATTCCTGTGGGAGGTCAGGCCACTCTCACACACACACTCAGAGAGCGCACGCACTTTACACTGCGCCACAGTGCTCAAGTGCGCAAAGACCAGAAATCATTATACTAATGTAACATTAAATGGCAAAAAAGTTCAGGGGTGAACCTGCCAGAAGGGCCAAGTCCAACAAGCAGCATTTGGGTTAGCAGCCCTGGGCACACACAGGCCACACTACTAGGGACTAACAGGTAAACCAAATAAACCAATTAGGGATATACCAATTCACAGTCAGAGTTACACAGGGAGAGCATATGCACTTTAGCACTGATCAGCAGTGGTAAAGTGCCCAGAGTCATAAAGCCACAAAAACAGGTCAGGAAACATCCAGGAGGAAGGCAAAAGGTTTAGGGATGACCCTGCCAAGAGGCCCAGGTCCAACACATTATAGTTAGGTGAATTTGCCAGTGACAGCCTTGTTTTGAACTCAAAAAACCACAGAAATGCACCCTGAGCCCTCATTGTGCACTGCTTATGATCTCACATATTACATCACTCATGACATGTCCTATGACATAATTTATGACATCACTGATGACATCTCCCATTACATCATTGTTGACATCACTGATGACATCTCTGATGACATCACTGATAATGTCACTGATGACATCATCCAAGTTTCCTTTTTGCACATTGCTTTATAAACGAGTGTATCATTGGAGCGATGAAAGTAAATGCAGAACAACTGAGAATAACACGAAGCCAAACCCAAACACCAAGTGTGTCCAGTGTGCTGAGTGCAGCTGACCCCTGGGATCAAAGGACCGGGTGCATCTGTCCTCTCTCCACCTCCTCTCTCAGCCCCTCCCCCGCTCCGCCTCCATCTTACTTTGTATTTTTAGAACCACAAGTGCACGTTTCCCACAGGCGGTGCAGGCTCTGGCGAACCTGAACTACTTTCAGAGTTTGTTCTGGTCTGTCCTAGAGCAAAGGTGTATTTCAATATATGCAAAGTAGAGGCCTGCAAAAACACATTCAAAACAAACACTGCTCTGTGCAAATCTTGTAATTAAATGTAAATTTCCATAACAATCTATATTTTAATTCAAAAATCAAATGTGTTTGTGGAAAGTTAAAAGGTACATTTCTCTCACCTCTGTGGAGACACAGAGTCTCCCTCAGATGAGGCTGTAAATCTCTCCATGGAGAGGAATCTTCTGTTCCAGGCTCATTCCTCACCCTGGGGCAGCTCTGTCCAGGGAGACGTCCTTGTCTGTCATGAGGGTTGTCCTGGGAAACTGGCACAGAGGAGGGAGATTGTGACATTCTTTTCTATTGAGGTAACCGTTTTGACCCAGCTTTTAGTTACCATAGTCTCTTTTTAGTTAAACTTGTTTTTAATCATACCACTTCTAGCTAAGGATGAACCCACCTTCACCATACTTAGCCTGTGCGTTGTTTAAGTAACCAAGCACCAGTGACCTAGGATATAGCAGACATTGACTAGGGTTTGTCCCTCTCATCTTTTCTGTCATCCCTCTCTAGGTCACATTAGAATAAGCAGGACCCTGTGACCTGCCTATAAGTTTCCAGTGAAGGTAGTATTGCCCCTTCCACCTTGTGTAGTACAGTTCTTTCTCTTTCTAGGTCCTGATGAATTGTGATTATAGCATGAAACATGTCGACCACTAGGTAGAAAATACACCACTGGATCATTGCACCAGTGTGTAATCTTTACCTTCACTGTTTTTACTGAGGTAGTTAACCACACCATTAAAATGCCTCGTGGATTACCTAACTCACTTTGCACGTCTACACCTCACCTAGAACCCTCATACCCACAGCACCAACTGGCAGGGACAAAAGATCTCCGGTAAAGAGCCCCTTTATGGGAGCCCATCAGACATTGCAGCGCCGGTCCGACGAGGAGCAAAACCCAGATGATGAAGCATGACACCTAGCTTGCTGGGTGTGTGAGAGTTTTAGTTCAGGAGGATTTCCCCTCTTTCTCTTTTGCTTGGTTTACTTAAACTTCCACCCTGGGGAACTGTGTATCTTCTTGGTTTAACAGAGGAGGGAGAGACAGGGACAGAGAGATGGAGGGAGAGACAGGTACAGAGAGATAGAGGGAGAGAGAGACAGGGACAGAGAGATGGAGGGAGAGAGAGACAGGGACAGAGAGATGGAGGGAGAGAGAGACAGGACAGAGAGATGGAGGGAGGGAGAGACAGGTACAGAGAGATGGAGGGAGGGAGAGACAGGTCAGAGAGAAAAGAAGGGAGAGAGAGACCGAGAGAGGGAAGAGGGAGAGACAGAGAGAGGGAGGGGAGAGAGATAGGTACAGAGAGATGGAGAGAGAGAGGAAGAGAGAGAGAGACAGAGAGAGGGAGGGAGAGAGAGACAGGTACAGAGAAATGGGGGAGGGAGAGAGAGACAGAGAGAGGGCGGGAGAGAGAGACAGGTACATAGAGACAGGTACATAGAGAGAGGGGAGAGGGAGAGACAGAGAGAGGGAGGGAGGGGAGAGAGACAGGTCAGAGAGGAGCCCGGGACGAGGGACAGACAAGTACAGAGAGACAGAGGGAGGGAGGGAGGGAGAAGAGACAGAGAAAGTAAAAAAGAAATAGGAAGAGAGAAACAGTAATAGAGAACGAGAGAGGAGAGCGAAAGAGAGGGAGATAGAGAAAGGAATAAAGGAGAGGAAGAGAGTTGGCAGAGAGACAGTGGAAGCGAGAGAGAAGGGGAGTCAGAGAAGAGAAAGAGAAAACGAGAGGAGTCCTGATCAGCCATGTAAAGTGGTTCATGCAACAGTGTTGAAATGTTTGATGGGATCTGAGAGTGACTCCTCTGTGTGGGTCCGGGAGCAGAATATTAAGGAATAAATATTGTCTGACAAAATATTGGGCCATATGTAGGTAATCTCATTTTACCGATTCCTAAATACCGAATTTTACCGATTCGGTATTTAGGAATCGGTAAATTGAATGTAGGTAAAAATGCAGTAAATGTTACCGATTCGGTAATATTCGTAATTACCGATTCAGTAATTTCTCTTCATTCCTATGGGCCTGGAGGCCCATAGGAATGAATGGGAAGCCATTCACTATTACCGATTCGGTAATAGGGGGAGCATATTCAAGGGTGGCAGGGTGTCACATTGATACCCTGTTGCACCCCTGAACCGTGCATGTGTGCATATGTAGCGCTACATGCCCTAAGGGCATGTATGTCTGCCACATGGCACCTTGAAAAAAGCAAATTATTGCTTTTTCAAAGGTATTCGGTATTTATCACCAACTTGTAGTTGGTGGTAAATAACAAATCCTGAATGCAAGAATGCACTCACTTGAGTGCCTCCTACATAGCTTTTAAGGATTCGGTTATTTACCGATTCCTTAAAATAAGGAATCAGTAAATTACTGAATCCTTAAAACCTGCTTCATACATCAGAAAAGGCTAAATACCGGTCGGTAAAGGGATAATTACTGATTTTCGTCCGTTACCAACCGGTATTTAGCTACCTACATATGGCCCATTGTGCCTTAAGAATCACACATTAGAGTCAGAAAATCTACACTCAGAGAGATTCCCTTTTTGTAAATGATATTTTAGACACTATATTAAAGTCAGACATTATTTTAGTCAATGGCACTGAAATGAAATGAAATGAAAATGTGTTTTATAGAGCGCAGATAGCTGCCCAGAGGCGTCCAAGCGCTATGACTAAAAAAGTGTACGGACAGAGGAACATGAACAGAAAAGGGAACGAGTCTATTTATTAAACAAAAAAGTTGTGTGTTTGTGTGTCTTTGCACAGCTGGAGATAGAAGTGCTGTCCAAAGTAACACAAGAGCATCAGCAGTGCTGGAGGTACCACAGACCAGGGATGAAGGACTGTGAGGGGTGTGAGCTTGAACAGACTGGTACATACAACATGACATGTTAGGAGCATATTTACATGTCAGAGTGTGAGGTGGAAGGGGTGTGAGGCAGAGGTGTACCTACCAAGCGTGCTGCAGGTGCCATGACAGCGGGGCCCAGGGCTGCGAGGGGCCCCAGGGCTGTGAGGGGCCCAAGGGCTGTGAGGGGCCTCAGAGCTCTGAGGGGGCCCAGGGCTGCGGGGGTCCCCAGGGCTGTGAGGGGCCCCAGGGCTGTGAGGGCCCTGGGCTGTGAGTGGCCCCAGGGCTGTGAGAGGCCCCAGGGCTGTGAGGGGCCCCTGGACTGTGAGGGGCTCCAGGGCTGTAAGATATCTCCCTTGTGGTCAAGGAGTGACCACCCTGTTCAAACAGGCACCACCAGTAACTTTCCGGTTTGCTTTGTCGATGCTCTCAACGGAACCCGAAGACTCAGCTACTCAGGACTGGTCTTCCAGACTTCTTGGACTTCGAACCACATCCACAGCAAAGCTGAGACCCATGGCGGACACGAGAGACGTGGGACCGGACACCCTGGACATCCTGCAAATTGCTAACTGGATCGACTCCTGAGGTAACTCACAGTTGTACATTGGGGCACAAGAAGCCCCAGACCCGAGCATCATCTGCATCAGAGCTCAGCCTTCCTCACTCCACGAGTACCGCGTGGGGCCTGCTCCTGCATTTCAGCTAGATGTGTCTTTCCGGTTGCTAGCCCGTTAGCTAGTGAACCCTCTGAAGACGATCCTTTGAATTTCTAATACTTACCTGGTTGCTCTAGGCTTGCTCCAGCTTCCTTCCAAAAGAGAAGCGCCTCAGACCTTGCTGGTCTGATCCAAAGCCAATCTTCACTTCCTGCATGGGTTGCGGTTGCCAAGGATTGTTGGGTCCAATACGGATACCGACACTGCAGACAACTAAATCCTTTGTGGGACAGCTCGACTCCAGCTCCTGGTTGTCGTCGATGCCTCCTGGTCCTCGTGGCTGCAGAGACAAGCTTCATCTCTTCACCTGTCTGCATCGCGACATCACCTGGTTCCATCCTGGTTCCTTTCTGGTCACTGGCTAGTGACCCCGACTCTATCCCCTCTACTTTCAGGTTCTTTAGCTCCTCGATCCACCCTTGGATCCACCCGGACACTCTTCCTTCGGCCACCTGCAGCACTTGCTTTGCAGGTCTCCATTGAAATCATCAACGAAACCCGACACGAAAAGACACCTGTGCACCCGGCTTCCCTGGGTGAGGTAACTCGAGTACTCCGGTGCTCCCGTGGGTATTGACTATCCAAGTGTCCTAGTTTAAAGGGGTTTCACCGTAGTCCACCCGGAAGTGTCCTTAATCAGTAACCTTGTGACTTCTTCGTTCTCCATTGTAAGTCAATGGAAGCTTGCGTCTGTGTTCCCACACCGCACGCGTCTCCCGTGGGTCTCCTACTTCCAAACCTTTGGTTCTGTAGTGTAGCCCCAGCGATTCCCTAGGCCCTAGGCCTATTCACCATTCCTGAAGCGGTTCTTATACCACTTACTTAGTATACGGTTTGTGAGGCCCCTAGGGCAGAATTGCATTTGTGCAACTTATGAGTAACTTGTAACGTATCTTGAACTCTGACCTCATAAAGAGTGCAGAGGGGTTGTGTTAGTAATAAATACATATATATTTGATTTATACCTTGTCTGGTGTCCTTTCATTTGGAAGGGATTATAATTGGTAAAACAGCTTGCTTCACATGCTCTCTGAAGTTTTAGCCTAAGACTGCTGGTCCATGCTACCACTAGGATAGCTGGTCTATAAGGTTGACTTCACAACCACCATCAATAAGGGTCGTTTAGACTGTGCAAGGTGCCCACTAGAATAGTGGACAATATATGCCAGGCTAACTTCTCTCACTCTGCACTACAATTGTAGCTGCTTCAGAGCTCTTGGCATCCTTGCTACACCACTGGTGTGAGACAGATATGTCCATTGAGCTGCCCTCTGTAGTAGTAAGAAGCCTATTTTTACCACTACTACCCCAGACTGTGTCATCCCTGCGTCATTAACCCCCACCCTCACTTTCAGCATCTACTGTCCCAGAGTGACTCTCACTAACATGGCTGAACCCCAACACACATGAACATGGCATGCAACCCTTGACCCTGTCACCAGGTAGGTCGCCCCCCTCAGCCGCCACACGGTCCTCCTGTGATGCTGTCCCGCTGCCGCTACGCGCTGTGTCCTGACCGCCTTCTCCAACTCTGCGGCCGGTCTTGCTCCGTTAGCCTGTGCTTGTTTATTTCCTGATTGCGACCTTTCATTTTTGTTGCCACTGATTATTTTTACTGTTTATTGTCGCTTACTGGTGCCCTCTGTGCCCTCTCCCACCCTGGCTCCCTTTTGCCTTTTGTGTCACCCCCCCACCCGCTCCCACCCCTTGCACTTCCCACCGCTGCTTCCCCTGCAGCCCGCCCCCTGGTGCCCCATTCGCCGCCCCGCTCCCGCCTCCCAGGTGCTTCTCCCTCCCACAGGTCCTCATATGGAGGCCGCGCTGTGGTGAAGGATGCAACCCTTGACCCTGTCACGAGGTAGGTCGCCCCCTCAGCCGCCACACGGTACTCCTGTGCCGCTGTCCCGTTGCCACTACCCGCTGTGTCTTGACCGCCTTCTCCAGCTCCGTGGCCAGTCTTGCTCGGTTTGCCTGTGCTTGTTTATTTCTTGATTCCGACCTTTCATTTTTGATGCCACTGATTGTTTTTACTGTTTATTGTCGCTTACTGGTGCCCTTTGTGCCCTCTCCCCCTGCCCCTTTTGCCTTTTGTGTCACCCCCCACCCTCTCCCTCCCTCGCGCTTCCCACAGCTGCTTCCCTTGCGGCCCCGCCCCCCTGGTGCCCCATTTGCCGCCCCGCTCCCGCCTCCCAGCTATTCCTCCCTCCCACAGCCCCTCATATGGAGGCCGCGCGGTGGTGAAGGGAGCGACCCTTGACTCTGTCACCAGGTAGGTCGCCCGCCTCAGCCGCCACACGGTACTCCTCTGCCGCTGTCCCGCTGACGCTACCCGCTGTGTCCTGACCGCCTTCTCCAGCTCCGCGGCTGGTCTTGCTCAGTTTGCCTGTGCTTGTTTATTTCCTGATTCCGACCTTTCATTTTTGTTGCCACTGATTGTTTTGACTGTTTATTGTTGATTACTGGTGCCCTTTGTGCCCTCTCCCCCCTACCCCCCCTTTTGCCTTTTGTGTCCCCCGTCACCTGCTCCCCTCCCTCGCGCTTCCTGACGCTGCTTCCCTTGCGGCCCTGCCCCCCTGGTGCCCCATTCGCTGCCCTGCTCCCTCCACCCAGCTGCTTCTCCCTCCCACAGCCCCTCATATGGAGGCCGCCTAGCGGCTGCGTGTCGAAGGCGCGCCAAAGGCAAGCCCGTCTGCACCCGTCCGTGCCTGGACCGTGCCCAGCACCAGAACCCCTGGCCCCCGCCAAAACAAAGAAACCGAACTGAGATACGACACCACCACCCTCCACGCACTCAACACCGGGCGACCATCTGCCTGCTACCGAGCCACCCCGAAGCGCACCCACGGACCCTTCTCCTGCCAAGTCTGCAAATTCACCTGCGTCCGAACCTGCACCCCACCGTCCGGACCAGGCAACAACAACAACCACCACAAGTGCATCCTGCTCAACACCCGCTCCGTCCACAAGCACACTGTCGAACTTTGGGACCGCCTCGACACATAGCACCAGACGTCGCCTTCCTCACGGAAACCTGGATGAACGCCTCCTCAGCCCCCGACATCGCCATTGCCATCCCGGACGGCTACAAGATCACTCGAAAGGACCGCGTCAACCAACCCGGAGGAGGAATCGCCATCATCTACAGGAACACCATTGGCGTCACAATCAACTCCGAAGATGCCCTCGCCACCGCCGAACACCTACACTTCCAGATCCACACCGACCCCAAAACCACCCTCAGAGGAACCCTCATCTACAGACCCCCGGGCCCACGCACACAATTCAGTGAAGCCATTGCCGACTTCATCAGCCCGCACGCCCTCGCCTCATCAGACTACATCCTCCTAGGGGACCTGAACTTCCACCTGGAGAACAACAACAACAACACCACCACCCTGCTCAACAACCTCACCAACCTCAGACTCAAGCAACTGGTGAACACCCCCACACACTACGCTGGCCACATGCTCGAGCCTATCTTCTCTGCCAGCGGCCACGTTACCTTCAGCCACTCCACCGGACTTCACTGGACCGACCACAGCTGCATCCATTTCACCTTTAAAAAGACCACATCCCACCACCGCCCACAACAGATTCCCCACAGATGCTAGAGCAAAGTCACCACAGACCAGCTAACCACATCACTGATCCAGAACCCACCAATCAACACTGCCGACACCAACGACGCAGCCCGCAACCTCGCACAGTGGATCATCAACTGCGCCGACGCCCTTGCACCTCTGAAGAACCCTCCAGGCAAGCCTGGCAACAGGAAAGCTACATGGTTCACCGACAACCTCAAAGAATCGAAGAAATCCATCCGAATCCTCGAGAAAACCTGGCGCCGCGAACAGATGACAGAAAACCTGACAGCCCTCAAGAACGCCACTCGCAAACCCCACCAGCTGATCCGCACCACCAAAAAGACATCGTTCAAAGAGCGGCTGGACAACAACATACACAACAGCAAGGAACTCTTCAGCATCGTAAAAGAGCTCTCCAACCCCAGCGCCAGCAGCAGCGACTTCACACCATCGCAAGACCTTTGCAACTCCCTCGCCACGTTCTTTCACCGCAAGATCGCCGATATACACGACAGCTTCGGTTCCCAGGCTCCGCCCCCAGCCACCGAATCAACGCCCCCTACAACCACCCTCAGCGCTTGGACTCCTATCAACACTGAAGACACCACCCACGTTATGAACACCATCCACTCCGGCTCTCCTTGCGACTCATGCCCTCACCAAATTTTCAACAAAGCCGACACCATCATCACACCCCACCTCCGGAACGTCATAAACAACTCCCTCACGTTCGTCATCTTCCCAGAGAGCTGGAAGCAAGCAAAGATCAATGCCCTACTGAAGAAACCCACAGCGGACCCTAAAGACCTCAAGAACCTCCGCCCCATCTCTCTTCTTCCCTTCCCTGCAAAAGTCATTGTGAGAAGTTGGCCTGGTATATGATATCCACTATTCTAGTGGGCACCTTGCACCAGTCCAAACGACCCTTATTGATGATGGTTGTAAAGTCAACCTTATAGACCAGCTATCCTAGGGGTAGCATGGACAAAAGCAGTCTTAGGCTAAAACTTCAGAGAGAATGTGAAGGCAGCTGTTTTACCATATATAATCCCTTGAATACCAAATGAAAGGACACCACACAAGCTATATATAACATATATATGTATTTATTACTAACACAACCCCTCTGCACTCTTTATGAGGTCAGAGTTCAAGATACATTACAAGTTACTCATTCAGCATACTATAAGTTGCACAAATACAATTCTGCCCTAGGGGCCTCACGAACCATATACTAAGTAAGTGGTATAAGAGCCACTTCAGGAAAGATGAATAGGCCTAGGCACTAGGGAATCGATGGGGCTACACTACAGGATCAAAGGTTTGGAAGTAGGAGACCCACGGGAGACGCGTGCAGTGTGGGAACAAAGACGCAAGCTTCCATTGACTTACAATGGAGAATAAAGAAGTTACAAAGTTACTGATTAGGGAGTGGGACACTTTCGGGTGGACTACGGTGAAACCCCTTTAAACTAGGACACTCGGATAGTCAATACCCATGGGAGCACCGGAGTACTCGAGTTACTTCACCCAGGGAAGCCCGGTGCATAGGTGTCTTTTCGTGTCGAGTTTCGTCGATGCTTTCAATGGAGACCTGCAAAATAAGTGCTGTAGGCGGTCGAAGGAAGAGTGTCCGGGTGGATCAAGGAGCTGAAGAACCTGAAAGCAGAGGTGACAGAGTCTGGGTCACTAGCCAGTGACCAGGATGGAACCAGGATGGAACCAGGCAATGTCGCGAATTGTGCCTCAGTCGTTGCACAATTAGCAAAGTGCAGGTAGTCCAGGATAACTGGTCCCACGTCTCTTGTGCCGCCACGGGTCTCAGCTTTGCTGTGGATGTAGATCAAAGTCAGAGAAGTCTGGAAGTCTAGTTTCTGAGTCACTGAGTTGTCGGGGTCCTGCTGGAGTGTCGACAAAGCAAACCGGCAAGTTACTGGTGGTGCCTGTTTGAACAGGGTGGTCACTCCTTGACCACAAGGGAGATGTCTTCAGTCTTCCAGCCGATATGGAACATCGAAGGTCCAAGAGTTTCGTTTCAGAGTTTCTTTCCAGGATAATATATTGTGTCTAGACACAGCTCCTATCTTTATACTAAACTAAGGGGATGGATTACCTGCTAGGTCCCTCCTATGGGTGGTCCCTGAGAAGGGGGAGGTTACACCCCTTTCTCTTTGTCCAGTTTCGCGCCAGAGCTGGGGCTGGAGTGCCCCAGCAACTGGTTTGAACCGGGCTATGCATGGAGCACCTAGTGTGACCAGGCAGTGTCTCATTTTGCAGCCCTCCCTGCCCCAATGCACTAAAAGCCTGTCTGGTGAGATGCTAGCACCTCCCAAGGCAGGAAACCTATTGTCCAGGCCTCCTCTGCCAGAGTTTCGTCCAGCAGCAGGAGGTCAGACTCGTGTCTGTGGCAGCAGCATCCATTTTGTGATGCTGAGGCTCTGTTAAACTTTAACCGGGTAAAGCAGTAATTACATGTCTTATCCCTCTAGAAGGGTGGAATGCTACCCCCGCCGCTAGAATTGGTGGGGGGTAGTATTCCAAAGTGTATGACACCTTACACAATATGTTTTGATGAAGCCAAACCAAATTTAGCATTAACCGCGAGGATTATAATGCACATAAGAGTATATTGTATGGCTATATCATAGAACAGCTATAAGGACATGGTTCCGAACGCTGCAGTGGGGCTCAGCTCATGCTAGGGCACCCTCTCACATACAGCCAAGCACTCTGCCTCCAGGATTGTTAAGGCCTGCCATATGAGTGACTTATAGGTATATATGTGTCTATATATAAGGGTAGATATAGGTATACTATATCTCAGCAAGGGGTGATTACACCACCTTACCCAAGCTGAGTGATCAGCCTGTGGTGTCAGTTTGGATGGCCAGCCAGGGGTGGCATAATACATGCTGTAGCCCCTGGTAGGCTTTGGATGCACCTATGCCCTGGGTACCTATGGTACACTATACAGGGGCTCACAAAGGTGACCCAATCAGGTATGTACCTAAAGTACATGGTATCAATTTAGAGAGAGAACAGCTGGGCTGTGGGTCTGATTAGCAGGCCCACAGCCACACTAAAGTCGAAAAAACAGAAAATCACAGCAAAAAGTGGGGGTGACCATAAGAAGCAGACACT